>NW_010428152.1:2228-11413 GCF_000710305.1 Buceros rhinoceros silvestris | reverse complement strand
ATTATAATATAATATCCGAAAATATTACCGTAGCTATATATGCACTGAATCTGGAATTTTTGTCAAACACACCAACTCTGGTTTTGTATGTACTGCACACAGCTCACCATCAGCTATGTTGAATCACTGATGCCAACCAGTGAACGCCAGAAGCAACTGATGCGCCAGTATTGCTTCGAATGTGACTGTCTTCTCTGCCAGAATCAAGAAAAGGTAGGTCAAGTGAAGAAATTCCTTGCTAATGGAAGAATTTTCCAGGGGCTGTCAGCAGCTTCCTTTCCTTTACATAATATTTATCTTTTGCTACTAATTGAATGGCCAGAATAAAGAAAATGACCTCTGCCCGCAGGTTTGTTTATGTTGCTATGAAAGACAACTGTGAAGGAAAGAAAAGCAGGAATTGTCGACAAGGTGATAAGAGGAATTTCTTGCTAAAACATGCATTGTTCATAAAGATACGAACCACTTTCAGTTCCAAGATGTGGTTCAGATAATTTTGAGATTCAGGGACCTCTGAATGGGAGACTTAACATGACTTTAAGCTGAAAGGAAAGAATTTTTTTTTTTTCTATTCAAAAGAATAATCTTGGAATTTTAACTGAAGCCACTTGTCTGATGCTACAGGAAAGCTGTGCTTATTCTCATGATAATGTTAAATTAGTTCTGACAAACACCTGCATCAATAATTTTCAAGAACTATCAGATATATTCAGAGAGTGGTGAACCTCCTTGGATGACTGTAGTTTTTGTGCTCTCATTCACAAGTTCTTAGAGTAGCAGGTCAGTAGTTGTAGTAGATAAAATTTTGTTCAGCGTGACCTTTTACTAGGGTTCAGCCTAACCTTGTTTAATTATATTCTGGATGGCTTCATATTTATACTGCATGGTCAGAATAATTTTGGCTCCAAGACTGATGAAAGATCAAATAGAAAATGCAAAACGAGGCTGGCTTCATAGCAGTTCATGCACTTTGTCTATCTAGGTACATGTACACTTGTTCTTATTTTCACAAATGTCTGTTTTGCGTGAGCCATGTTCCATAGCTAAATGTGTTCCCAGTAGATTAGAAATTATAAGAAAGGTGTTGAAGAAAATGTGATTCTAAGGAGCATGACAGGATTCATGAAGTAATTACTGCACAGTAAACAAGAAAAAAACCCACAAAACAACCAAATCCAAAGTTATAGCTGTGCTGGGTAGTACAATTGTGTGTGTGTAGTTTTGTTCACCCATTGAATACATAATATGTGCTTTGATTCATCAGTAAGCAGTTCAAACAACAGAACACAGGAAAGTTTCAGGCTTATGACATAATGCTGAATTACTTCCTGCCCCTGTGCAAAAGTTGTTGGTGTACTGTGCCTGATAAAGATCACTGCAATGCTACTCGGAGGCAGTGAAGGGAAGTGAAGATCTCTTTTTGTCTTTCTTTTAAAGGTGCTCTCTCAAGTGCCATGAAATCTTAGATTAGTTCAGGGGAATTGCATTTCCACAGATACAGGGACGATTAAGAAAATAAGCAGGTTAGAGTCTTTAACGATCGCTTAATATTTTGTGAAGACCATTCAGCATGTGACATGTTGTAAGAAACAGGATCCACAGGCTGAAGATACTTCACTATGAGTCAACACACAACATAAAGAAATATTGTAGTGAAATAACATGTGCATATATTAACAAAAACAATAGTCTCACACATAGGTTAAAATTAATTAATGATTTTTTTCTGTTTGAAATTTTTAGCTCTGGTTTGAATTCACATTCTATAGATCTTTTTTGCCCATTGGCAAAATTCTCTGTAGGAATGATATTACAAAATATTTGGAATGCTCTTCGTGACTGCATTCTGAAATTCTGTGGTTTCCTTGTTGTTACCATGTAAAGAGGTCTGTGAAGAACTAGGAACATTGTCAGCTTTGTCTGTTGATGTCTGTGAAGAAGACATCTTTATCCTCAGCTTCACTCTAGGATGATTAGATATAATCTGCAGCAGTCCTCATAGAACTGCATTTCATTCCTCTGTGACAGAGATTTTATAAATACAACTGTTTACTTGACAACTTGGAAACAGATTTTTTTTCTCCATTGATTGCAGTCACTGTTGGTAACATTGCAGCTACAGTGGAAGATAATATTTTCATAAATTCTATTTTATTGAATTACGGAATGGCTGGATTTAAATGCTTAAAAGCCATCAGTGTGCAAAATTATTATTCAGTAATATCCCTGAAGAAATATCCCTGAAGAAATATCCCTGATACTAAGACAAATTTCCAAGAAAATTTTTAAAAAGGGAAGTCTTTGTCAACAGAATAGGCAATGGCTGCAACCTTGGGTCAGCAAGGGCGGCAGACTCACTATGGTGCGATGAATAGAATCAGCTAACAGAAAATTCCCGTGCTATAACATTGCTTTGCAAATACGATGGCTTAGTCAACATCAATCCATCTCATAAATCTTTTTTTATAGGTAAAAATGCAAATTCTAGTTTGGATAAGAAATGCTTTATGCCTTCAAGTGATTTCTTGGATGTTGGGACTTATTTAGTTACAGTTGTCTCATCAAAAAAGCTAGAACCTTTTTCTAACAAACACATACAGAGATAGTAGCTTCTTGTTACTTACAAATTCCAGTCTAGCTGGGTGCGCCTGCCAACTGCTGAGCACATAGTAGGGACCAGTGAAAGCAGAATAATCACTTCTGAGATGCACACATAAATTTACACTAAAACTATAAGTAATTCCCATTGTAGCTTTTATTGTGCATCTTTTGTAAGGTTTTAAAAGTGATCCTGAGAATCTTGTGGGAAATATACATTAAAGTTTATATGAAAGGTATATAAACCTTACATGTACTAGTACTTAGTAATATATATGCCTGTTTATAAAAGTACTTCGTAAGTTTCTTATCAATGAAATTCACGTCTCCTGCTGTATTTTCTAAAGGCTTGTTCATTTAGTCTTATATGCCCAAGTGAAGAAGGAAGACAGTATCAAGTTTCTGTTCTCCAGTCAGTTACTGATTTCGTAAGTGACCTTGAGTAGTTTATTTTATTCAAAAGTAACCTTTCTGTTGTCTAAGATCCTTCCCTTATTTTTCATAATTAGTTAGAAGCTACCATTTCAATTGGAGCTGAACTGATTTTTGACAGATTAGTCTGTCTAAATCAGGGACCAGTTTTGTGAATGTTCTGTGAAGGTCTGTTTTCCTCTGTTTCCCCAAATGCAGCTTGAAGATTCATATTTCTGCTGAGTATTCTGATGTCCAAAGGATAATAAAGATGCTGCGTTTTCTAAGGTGTTTCATCTTTAAGTTCTGGGTTTGTTTCAATGAGAACAATTCCTTGAAGTGGAATTAAAGTTCAAGGTTTAGTTGTGTGCAGTTCCCATTGCTATGTGGTGTCTTAGTGCTATGTTAAAAAAAAGAAAATTAACCTCAGGGACATCTACATAAGCAAATAACAGATTTAGCCTACAAAATGCTACTAATTTCTCCTAACTTAAGTTAGCCTCCCTCCATACCCAAAGAAAAGACAAGCAGCTCATTCATACTGCCTTGCAGTAGAAATCTATGAAAACTGGAATTAATATAAGAGGTTGAAGAAATGCCTTCAAGTAAATACCCATGCTTTAGACAGATAAAGTTGGGTGAGATAAATTATGCTGCTCCATGAAATACATATAAACACAAAATGAAGAGTTGCATGCCTACTTTTGTGTGCGGATAACAGTGCAGTTGCAACTGTGTGGGTTTCAGCATGCTAACATCCAAATTGTTGGTCAAATTTGTTTATGCAGATCACTTCAACCATTTCTATCTGGCTGCTGCTATAGACAAATACATCTTATAGCCAGTGTCACTGCTTCACTGGTATTTGTGCTAAAATAGATTAAACTTGTGTAGTGGTTACATGATACTCTAATAGCACGGTTTAGCTAGGCAGGCAAACAAGAGTAGTGTGTCAAAGAGCTCCTTTTTCATTCTAGGTTACATGATTCAGCGAGGGCTTTTTCTGATATTTCAGGACTCTGATGAACTATCATTTAAGAGGCATCTTATCTATGAAGAAATATTCTTTATTTCTCATTTACTGTACTGTTTCATATTAAAGATAAATATTAATATAAAACAGCAAATTTCACTCTGACACCAGCAATGGCTTTAAAATTCATGGCTGCTTGGTCTTTTTAGATAGATATGGCAACTTCATACAGCATAAGAATCTTCTCCTTCCACTGCTTAAGTATGCAGAGTTCACTTGCACAATTGTCTAGATCTGAGACTGCAATACAGCAAAGGCTGCATTTTCAAGTATGCTGAAACAGGCTCAACCCAACCATAGACAAGCTGTTGAAGTTGTTGAGGTTGAGCATTACCTTCAGCTGATGGATGCTGGCACACTCAGTATGAGCAGGCACAGCCCTAGATCAAATGGCTGTGCAGTCACAAGTGCCTTGCACATCATGAGAGCAAACTTTCCTCATGGTCACTGCTGATGGAAGGATCTCTCCTTGCTATACAGAAGTAGTTTTTTAATCTGCCTCTCCAACTGTGAGCACAGCCATGAAATAATCCAGGTGCATGGCTACCTGCAAGAATGTGAAAATGTGAAGGCAAACAGTGGCACGACCTGTGGATCTCAAATAAGTTTTGGTGCCTTGGTCTCAAAGTCGGCTGCATTTTGATTCTAAGAGGACATACCTTAATGCTGCCCAGTCTCTTAGCAACTGGTCAAGCGTCTGGCTGCTGATCTGACCAGGGAAGGGTAGCAAGTGCTAACCTGTAAGTGTAAACTGAGTAAGATAAGATTAAGATGAACTTTCTGGCAGTACAGTTATTGCCAAATTAAATGGCACTACGTACAAATCTAACCAGTATTCTAATTGATTTTGGGTCAAGTTGAAAAAAAAAATTTAGAGAGAAAAACTCAGATCTTTCTAAAAATCACTCATAGAATATTTCCTGACTGTCAGTACTTGTATGTTATTGCTATTGTGATGTCTTCAGTTCATTGTATCTCTGACAGCTTTATACATTCTTATTTGCTCTGTTTTAAGATCAATCTCCACTGTAATTCAGAAATGTGTGCCTTCTTAAAAGCTGAACTCTTGGCAACGTATGACCATTCCAGCACACAAAAGCCCCCTACATTAATTATAATTAAAGATGGGATTACATCGATGACAAACATTTTAAATGGAGAACATTTTTTTTCCACAGTCATGAGCCAGAGTATTGTTCATATTCTACATTTTCAGCCAAGGATTTCAGGGAGATTTGTGCTTATAGAATCACTTTGTTATGAGTTGTCTTTATCCTTTGGAGCCAGGATTTAATATTTTAGTCTAGCTTGGGTTTTGGAAGTCTTCTATTTATGACAAGGTCAAAAGCAATGGGTTTGAATCTGAATCATTTTTATATTTGTCCAGTATTTGGTAGTTGCCAAAGTTAATAATAACATAAAGCCAGTAAGTATATTATTCCTTTAATCAGTTTATTGCTTTGCTTGGTACTTACTTATATTGCATTCTGAGTTTTGATGAAGAACATCACAAGTCCAGTTTCCAACTCATGGTCCATCAAAATTAGGTCACCTAAATAGCATCTAAGCCATCTACATCTACATAACAATGTCACCTGCATTTCTTTAGCTGGTATTGCACTTCCATACATCCACCAGCTCTTTCATAAAAAAAACCCAAAAAACAAAACCAAACTACTCAATAAGTTCCTGAACCTACTAGATATTTTTACATTCTTTTCTTATCCTAAAAGACAACACAACTGTAGTTTAAGAATTTCATCAAATGTAGATGGTCCTCTATGTAAATTCATCAAGTTTGTTGCTAGAGCATATGCCATGGTTGACTTGCCTCACTGAGGTTTCTGAGAGATGCTTGAATGTAGACAAGGATAGAATATGCACAACATTTTCACCTTTGATCTTCACATTTGGTGCCAGCAATATCATTGAAGAACGTGTGCTTAAATTACAGAGGCATTGTTACATGAAAAATATTATTATTGACTGTTGTTTTGAATTAACAGGCTTCATGTAAGATGGAAAGGCTTCACGTAGGATCACTGTGCTAGTGTTAGTACAAAAATAACACCCCTCCCTCAATGAGCATGTGTTTAGGACACAGGAAATACAAAGTTACATGTTAAGTTTTTAAGTTGCTGAATTGTGAAGTTTCAGAAGTTTTTGTCCCGCTTTCACGAATGTTTATTTATTTTCAGGCATTTACATTTTCACAAAGTTTTCCAAGTACAATTTGAAAGATAAGATCTGCAAATTAATTCAAAAGATGAAGCCTGGAAAGCAAGGATTAGATAGGATTGTTGAAAACAAGTCTGGCTCAGCTAACTGAACATAAGACCCCTTGATAAAAGCAAAGAATGAAGTAGGAACATCTGTATCTTTAGTCATGATTCTAAAGCACCTACTAAGTACTAAGGTACTAAGAGTGCATATAAAAAAAAATCAGGACTTTGTTCCAATGAAGGGATGGTTTAATCCATTTCCTATCAAAAGATAGAGTTTGCAATAGTTTATTTTAGAAATTGACTATTCATTCCTCATCTTCTTTTTACTATCTTGCCAGTAGAACTGCCTTTGAAGCAAACTGCAGAAGGAAGTCAAGCCTGAGCTCAGTCATATTTCACCCACCTACCCCTTCAGCCCAGCAGTAGTGCTTACAAAAGCCAGCGGCAGTAATTAGCAGCCCACTGGGACACAATGCTGATTCTTCCCATAGGTGGTTGGCTGATTAACAGTTCCTTCCTTCTGGCAAGGCATTTGGTAGTGACATAAACCCTGGATTGGTTCCTGAAATCCAGTAGTCGATCTAATACTCTTCTGTTCCCTTTCAGAGGATCTTACTCTCTTGGGATGAATTTCCAAACAGCCAAGGACAGAGGGCTTTTTTTTTCCTAGTGCCAAAAATGACACTGAGAAACAAGGCAACTGCTTCTAATTTCTAGTCTCTCTTGTCCCTTAACAAAGGCATCATCTCTTCAGCTTCTTAGCATTTCTCCCATGACTTCTGAGGCTTCCTCCATCTTTCAACGTTGTAACATTTTCCGTAACAGGGCAATCCCACAGACGGTGACAAATATGGTCATATTTTTTTCCATGAAAACTTACCTCTCCCTGTTGCTTCAGTGTGCTCCGGTGACGACTTGGCAGCAGTCAGATGGAGCTCACTTGGATGGTGAAAGGTCACAGAAAAAATACTGTTGTTCTTACAAACAGACATGGGTTGGGAGCTGTATGCAGGCTCTTTGCTTGTTCAGAGGATCCTTAGTAGGGAAGTCACTATCAATTTGGTAAAACAAATTCATATTTGGAGCCACCATAGGAGTTGGAGTGTGGCTCTCTCTGGGGAGTCTGGTTTTCTGCTCATCTGACAGGAGCAGAATCTCATTCCCTTCAGATCCAGCCATATAAGAGGAAATATAAATCTTTTGGCAGATGTTTTAAGCAGAAACACTTTTTTGCCAGAGAAAAGGAGTCTGCTCTCATTTCTGTTTCAGCTGTCTCAGGCTGTAGTGGCTACATTTAAGCGCCTGGCTAGCAGCATTCCCCCTTTCCAGACATCCAGCTTCCTTGGGACTGTCATTAAAACAAGTTATGATTTACTGTTACGTACTGTTATGATTTTTTTTTTCAGATGGTGTCATTCCTATAGCAGTCATGTTTGGCCTCTGCTGAATGAGACTCTTTTCAAGCCAGATTTTATTTTTAATTGTATTTTTCAAAGGCTGATTAATTGACTGATTGATTTAAGAGCCAGTGGCAAGGTCAGTAGATATTATGACTTCATTATGATTTCTTTTTGACAATGTTATCTTCAAAGTTTGGGGCTTTCCCTGAATTCATAGGAAGCACCATAGATTGAGAAAGACAAAATCAGGCTCTTCAGTGCCTAAATCAGTTTCAGTCCTTAACTAACATCCTCTGAGGTCTATTAAAGCAAGAATGAGCTCATCTGAATAGCAAGGAAGTCTATAACATTTGAGAATATAAAGCTGCAGTCTGAGTGCTTTGGACTGAAAAATTGCTGTGGTAAGCAATGCGCAATTTCTTGCCATTAATTTAATTAATATCACAACAATGCAGTAACTAAAGCTGTAGTTGTAAATTTTGCATTTGTAAGCTTTATTTTTGTACATGAATAGGAAATTTTTGTTGTGTAAAAGGCAGCAGGCTTGACAAGGCTGAATTTCCTCCAGCCACGGGAGTTACAGCTGAAGACTGTGTAATTTGTTGACCCTTTGCAGGCTATCCTGTTATTTTCCACAGGATTACTCAGTGAATTGTATGAAAGCCATTCATTACACTGCAAACAGTGATTTGCACTGGGGAGTGTGGTAAAACAGCGTATCACGACTCTGCCCAAGATTTATCTGAGCACAATCATTTAAAAAAATATGTTGCTGCATCATATTTCTTTAGAAAAGGCAAGGCACAAATCCTTGTTTTAGTGCTGACAAGCTTTGCATGTAAACTAAAATTTCTGCAGTTTGACAATATCTAGACAACTGAATTTTCACTTTCAAAATATTTATAATGTACAACATTATGTTAAATTTGCATCATTCCTGTGCACAGGAGGAGCATTTGATGCACTTCCAGCTACTGCCTAATCTACGGGCAGACCCTTGAAGCTCTAGTCATTTGCTATAGGGGAGAAAGATACTGTGAAGTTCAGTTACTAGTACATTGTATTTGTTTAATGAAGGTGGGTGTCCATGCAGTGCCAGCTGAGCTGCTTCTCCCCTACTGTAAACCCTCACCCACAGAAGAAATTATGAAAGGAGGGGTTGAGATAGCGTGCTTTTCAGAGGGGCAACACTCATCCCTCTGACTGGGGAAATATTTCAGGAGAACAATATGTCTGCTTTCAAGCAACGAATGAAGTACTTAGTGGAGAGTACTCACCAAGAGGCAGGGAAATAGATTATTAGTACCATGAACTGTTCTGGAAAACTGGAAATCCTATATAGATTATGTATCACTAAATTATGTTGTTCCAGCAGGTTCCAGAAACAGTTTCTTCCATGCGAGTCAAGATGTCTGACTTTCAGTACACATTTTGTGATCTAGCTACCTCTCCTTGCTTTGAATCACCGTGGCCGGTCACTAGTGGTTGCTGAGGCACGTAAAACATAACAATGTCAGT
>NW_010428152.1:0-1937 GCF_000710305.1 Buceros rhinoceros silvestris | reverse complement strand
GGAACCAGCTGCGTGATAGCTATTCAAACAGCAAATAAAGGCCCTGAGAAATATGCAAGGGTCTTCTAACTGTTTCCATGATATTATGACATTTTAGAGAATGTCCCTTTCACTCTCTGGGATGCGGCAATTTTCCTATTTTTTGTGACAATTATTAAGATGTCAGTATTATTGAATGGGAATAATAGAGTACTAGAAAGGTACTGCAAACAGTTTGTTTCGTGCACTCATTTGCCTTATGAAGTGTTTCTAGCTGCTTCCCTTAAAGCCTGGGAACTTCTGCTGGTTTAAATTGGTCTTAATTAATCAATATTAATTGCCCAAATTAGAAGTTCTTGAAATGACCAAAACACTGTGCAACATCTTTTTAAGATATTTGCATACCTCTCCTTTGATTATACAAAACTAATATTCAGCTAGGGGACAATCAAATTTGTTGGCAAAATTCTAGAGGAGGAAACTTCAGATACTGAGCTCTTGTACGGGCTGCAGTTGTACGAAATTAGTTCAACCATTTCTTTATTCATGACTTTAAAAATACCTGGAGACTGATAAGTGTGGATTTTCACTGACGCTGAATATTTGAGCAACATCCTAGTGAGTCAAGCAGTCAATTTTTATCAGCACTCCAGGAATTTTCACTTTCACTTTTGAGATCTGTCAAATAGTTTAAGGTATAGAGTAGATTGATCAACTGTACATGATCTTAGCCTTTTTTTATGTGCTTTCTAAACCCTAAGCTACCTAGTGAAGTCTTTAGTCATTCACATAAGTATTTACTTTAATGGGATTTATGCATACATTTAAACTTAAGTGCATATTTCAATGCATTGATGAATCTGAATTGGATTATGCATTGTGAATACCTAAATATTCTGAGGATTTGGGACCTACATACTTCTTTTGAGCCACTAAATATTTTCAGTGGCACTCTGTGGCTCCACAGGTTGCAGAATTAAAGAATAAAGTGGATTTGCCTTATAGCTGTCAGCTTTTTTGGTAAAATAGACCTAGAGATTGCCTTAAAAAAATGTGTAATGTCTAAGACAGTCTGAAATACCAGCCTCACAGTTGCTAGGGTTTAAAGTGAACAGTGTCCTTTCTCAGGTAACCAAATTACCCACAGGGTTTTTTTGGACTGATACTGGAAATTGCAATGGAATTACAAATGTGCTAAGAATTTTTAGGTGGTCTGGCATAAGGCCCTATTTCCCTGATTCTCAGCTCTAAGTACTTTCCTTTGCTGTAGCTCCCTTCCTCTTATCCTCTGGCTTTTATGAGTTGATAAGAGTGAACTTCTATTTATTGCCCTACCCATGGTCCAACCAATTTTTATTTCAGCTTGTTACCTATCCAGCTTAGATGAAATTACGTTAATAGACAGTGCTGTCACAGACACAAAACTGAGTCCTGTTGCTCATGGAACAAACTGCGGCTTCCATCGTCTTGACTGGGAGCAGGCATTGGGGTCTTGAGCTTGCAAAGTGCCAATCATCCCCAGGGGCCTGAGCTGTGTGCAGCACAAGGATTTTGTAAAACACTACAGAGAAGGGACAATGAAAAGAACTAGCATAGCCCTTGGGTAATTATGACTCGTTTTTTGCCAAAAGGAGTAGTGGTATTTAAGGGGCTTGGTTTAAAAATAAATATGGGGAATAGTTTGCTCAGCAATCATGATGGCCAACACTTAACTGAAATTACTTCGGAATGTGTTAAATGTGTGTAAATTTATCTGAGGAGTCTCCTGGTCCAGGCAAGGTGCTATGGTGAAGTTTATGTGCTTAGCCTTATGTACTGTTTATATTTTCACAGATCCCTTTAGAAACTATCTTGCTTTCCTGCTAAGTAGCCTAGCATCCTTGTATGCTGCTTTTTGAGAGGAAATAATGTCTGTAAGTTTGTAATGTTATTTGCTTAGGCTTTTTATCACAAAAAGT
>NW_010428151.1:30707-34006 GCF_000710305.1 Buceros rhinoceros silvestris | reverse complement strand
TATATTTTGTTTATTCTTGTCCATCTCCATCCAGAGCTTCTTCAACAATGTCTCATGTGTGAGGACTTCAGCAGTTGCTTGCAGGCTTAGGAAGCATCAATCAATTAACTAGGAAACCAACACAAAATATTACTCCTCAAAAGTGTGGAACAACTGATCCTTCCAGTCACTGATGGTGACTCAGGAGGCAATGGCATTGCGGAAAGATTGCTTTTAAACAAAGCTTCCTCCAAAGTTGGAGAAGCTTATTTCAGAAGCAGGATATGTTTCTGTAACAGAACTACAAACTCCAATGGCCTGACCTGTACAAGAAACTTAAAACTGAAAAATAAATAACTTAGAATATAGCTGCTTTTTTGCTTGTGTGCCATCTTTTTCTTTTTTTTTGTTCTGCTTTTCATTTTAGTAGTGAGGTACCATCCAAGTTTAGACACAGTGAAAAGCCAGTCCTATTGTACTACCCTTATTCTGAGAGGCAGAATTTCACTGATACACCTCAGAAATAAGGAATTTCTGTAAAATTACATTTCCTTCTTCTAAATTATTTATTCATAGCAGGAGTGCTGTAATCAAGATGCAGCATAACTAGGTGGATAAGAAATAAGTAATGAAATAACTAGGAGCCATGTGCTTTCAAACGTGCTGAGCTCGCTGAAGAGCACACCCAAAGTATTACATGACTGTTGATTTCATTGTACCAGATGACTCAGTGTTCCTCCCCACATCATCTATATTGCAAACAATAACCATCACAGCCATTATGGTCTAAAGATGCGAGTCAGTCAAAGTCTGAATTTTGGGGCAAATACTGTAATCTAGAAGTTACCTCACCCTGCAAACTTCGCTTAAGATTACCTGCTCTCTTCAGGACACCTGCGACCTTTTCTCACCACTTCCCGTCTGAAGCTGTTAAAATCATGGGTTACCGTCACCATCAGCGGTGCCTTTCTAGGATGTGTATTGTGGTGTTAGCCCAAAACACAGCACTTGGATGGCAGAGCTTGCTAAGTGTTTGAAGCTTTGCTTTTTTTGTGGATTTAAAAACTACTTCCAAATCCCCTTGCTAATTGTCCATTAGTATGCTCTTTTAAACATTAAACAAAACCCTTTCTTTACCTTCCCTGCTGCCTGATAGTCCTCCAGATGCAAAGCTGCTTCTGCCTTAGCGACTTGAACCTATGTGACCTGAATAGTCATTTGAGATGTTAATTCACTGAAGAATGAAGCTGAACAATGATGGATCGAAGAATTTCCCCCACCCAGAAGAAAACGTGGCTGCGTAAGCTTTGTGTATTGATCAGCTAGGTTCAATTTAATTCTTTCCACAGCCTCAGGGCTAGCCAGTTTCTAACACAAAAGGAAATTGTCAACTCTGGAATTTTAGGAAAGAGCTCTGGTCCTCTGGGATGGTACTCCGGTAGAGACTATTTTCCCTGGAATTGTTGGCAAAAGAGCCAGACTGGTGTGCCGGGTGCCTTTAACTCAGAAAAGGGATTTAGTTTTCATTTGGGTTGCAGAATTCTGCTGATTTTCCCCGCAGAGACTTTTCTATCATCATGATGAGGTCAAAATACAACCAACTCCAATTTCTCTGCTCTCTGCAGATTTCTTCTAACACTTCAATTATAACACCAAAGAAACAAAATGTCCTTAGGAAGAAAATGGCACATTGAAATAAATTCTGGGATACTTGGCTGCTTTAAATTCTAGAAGGTGGGATCCCACTGACCTCAACAGCAAAATTCATATTGTTTTTATTGAATTATAGCTCCACCTTACACATTCAGCTAGTATAAAATGAGGTAGGTGGTATAAATTGTTGTCACTGTTTGGAAATATGCAGAACTGTCCTAGTTTACCACAGTTCAGAATATGATGCTACCTCCTTTAACGGTCGCTAAAACATTAAAGCCCTGCTGAAGTCTGGGAGATGGATCCTGCTCCTCACCACACCCAGATACCCTGGTGATGGCTTTGTCCCTGACGTCTGAACCTGGCTGGCTTTCTTGCATCTAAACAGGTGTAAAGAGGAATGAGCAGATTTGAAAAACACGGTGAATCTGCAGGAAAGTATTACTGGATGATTATATTTCTCTGTGCTATTTGGTAGCTTCGAAGGTCCTTACAGACTTTTAAAAATTCAGTAATAGCCATTTAAAGAAAAACTTTTTTTTTTTTTTGTGCTTTTAAAGCTTGCTTATAAATACGCATAAAGCTATCTTCAGCTGAACACAATTTGACGGCTGCTCAACAGATAAACCAAAGCCACATTAGGAGGGCACTCAGAGCTCTTGCCTTGCTCCCCCAGGGCAGAGCAGGGTCCAGGGGGCAGCCTGGAAGACCAAGGGCTTGTGAAGGGAAACATCTAACACACCCTCCCTTCCTCTGCTGTTGCAGTGGGGGACACCGCCTCTGACACAGCCTTCCCAAGCCCTGGTACTTCTCTGGGCAAATTGTGCTGGTTAAGCAGCTTCAAAGCAACCTTCATGCAAAATGAAAGATTAGATGAGGTCTCTAGTGGAAGACTCAGAGACAGGGACAGAAAAAGGACACGGCTTATGTGCACACCTGGCACAACCTCTCAAAACCCTGTTTGCCTCGAGAATCTGATAGTCTGCCCTTCACTTAGATTTCAAAAAGCAGGGGAACACCCAAATTAATGGTAATGAATGTATTTTGCCAATTCGACATTCTCTTGAATTGCAAACACTTTAACTCAATTGAGGGTAAGGGGCTTGCCGGCTCATGCTGTGGTGTCCTGTGCTGCTGGCCATTCAGATCTGGGGACAGATCAGAGTGTGCCGCCGTCCCCTTGCACCTCAGTCACAGACAGGTTCCTCAGCATGGGGAGGGTGTGCTAAGGAAAAGGGAAAGAAAAGGAAGAGGTCATGTGTGCCTTGACCTGCCCTAGGAAGGGAGGGCAACATGGCAACGTGTGACTGCCTGCACCTAGGCCCTAGCAATATTCCCTTTATTTGCCCGGTTATTTAGTCAGAGCTGTTCATCTCAGTGTAAACCTCCTTGTCTTCTCCCCCCACCTTCATTACTGTATGTTCAGAGGAGAGTAGTATGCACCTCAGTTTATAAATCCCTCTGGTTCTGTTTACAAAAGCCCACTCCAGTTTATAAATACCTTAAAGTGGTACAGATACTGCAATGTATTAATTAAAAAACATGATAAAAAGCATAAGGTAATAAATCTTCATCCAGTCACGGATGGAAATCCCTATTTCAGTGAGCTAGGCAAAAGCCAGCCATGCTATAACTGACATACAAGGGTTTCTTCTTCCCCTGCTCTG
>NW_010428151.1:25864-30631 GCF_000710305.1 Buceros rhinoceros silvestris | reverse complement strand
ATGCCGAGGGATGGCAAGGGCAACACAGCTCCAACTCAGCAGCCCAGGGTCCATCCCCTCTCTCCCACTCAAACACAGGTAGCTCTGTGGGCACGAGTTTGACCTGAGGTTTCAGGCTGCTGTTTTGGAGCCTTGTCTTCTGCAGGCCTTACCACCTTGGGAAAGTCACCTCATTGCCATGCCACTGCCTGCAAACGGAAATTACAGTGCTTGTCTCTACATGTAGTCTCTACCTCCATAAATGAGAATGGATGACACTAAAGCAAAGAACAACCGATTCTTCTTCTGCAGAGGCATCACACAACCCTCAAAAGCAGCAGATGCAATGCAGGATGCCTCCTGCTACATTTGATGGAGGGTGGGGTTGCCCAGACCAGCAGGGAAGAGAAATCATGGAGAAATATATGGCTGTTTATAAATAATTTGGGGTCAGTTGGTTTAAAAGCACAAAGCCTTTCTGCCAAGGAAGAGGACAGCTGGTAAAGGGTGGCAGGCTGACAAGTGTGTTTTCCACTTCGAACAGGGGGAATCCACTAATGTTTTTCTAACCCAAGCTGAGACTAGCCTTGCACAGAGCTCATCCCAGGTGCCTGTATCTGCAAGGAGGGGCTTGGCCTCGAGAGGTGGCAGCTGGAAGCCAGTGATAAACAACCCCAGGTTGGTGAGGCCAGGATCCGTGGGCAGCCTTTAATTAGCAAGGAAGGCTCCACTGATTTTTTGCACTCTGGGGCTGCCCTGCAGCCTCTGTGAGTCTTTCTGTGGTAATGAGCACTGTTCAGCCCATGGGCTGCAAAACTGGGGTGGTGGGGAGGGGAGAGGACAGGAAAAGGAGCCCAGCTCAGCAGAACTCCAGCTCTGCTGTGGCAGGGAGAATAGAGAAAGAGGTATAGAGAATAGCAGGGTCCTGGGGCTGCCCCTCTTCTCACGACAGGCATGGATTTTGTCTGGAAGGCTAATGCAGCTGCACAACTGGGATGAAGGCTGACAAGTGGAGTGACGCCATTCAGAGCAACCTCTCCTGCTAGGATGCACCAGCATCTCCAGTGAGAAGGGTGGAGAAGGAGTCTCCAAAATGAAGCCCACCACAAGAAATACGTGGGCTGGTGCTGTATGTTCTCCTTCCTCTCAAAAGCTCTCCAAAGACACCTGGACTGGGTTGTAAAATGCAATACAGTCTGTACTGAAATAATGACACTTTAATTTTAAATTTCTCCATACATGTTGGTGAATGTATATCTTTAACAGAGGTCTATTATGCTAAGAAAATGGGAGTTTAGATTCAGTTTCCGTAAGTCAACTATATGTACAAACAGAGATAATGGAAAGATAAATACATCTGAGGGTGACAACAATGGTATTTATTATGTATGAAAGATCTACAAAAATATGATTGTGCAAAAATATGATTGGCATCTGAATGTGCACATAAAATACCAGGCAGTAGTGGAAGAAGAATAAAGAAGGGGAAGGAAGATGAAAAGAAGAGATTACTGGGTTGTCAATGAGAATTTCTGGTAATCCATTAATACAAGGTGTTTCTTAATTTCCAAATGTCCCATTTTCATCTTGTTAACCTTTATATCCTTTTTGTGATCTTCAGAACACTTACACTCTTCTCTTTGGAGCTTCTCTATATTTCTTTTACTTCTCATATAATTCTAAGTTACTGATCCTAATAACACAGCAGAAATAATGTTCCCATATTAAATACCATCCAGTCTTTTCAAAATAACGTCTGCCATTCAGATGCCATATTTATGCAAAGATTTTCAACAGTGATGATGGTCAATTGCTGCCTCGCTTTGTTTCCAAAAAAATTAAATAAAAATACGGTTCTCCAAGGCTGGAAGGAACCACAGGCCTCTTATTCTCATCATTGACAAAATGTGTCCCCCACTGCAGCTGTAACTATGTATTGTACAAAGATATGAAAAAGCTTTACAGTGGAAATCATTTTCCTGGCTGTATATACAAGGATTAGCATGATAAGTAGCTCATGTCTCAGAGTCAGCAGCATTGTAAAAATGCAGTTCTTTCCAAATTTTCATTCATCTATTCTGAGTATTGCTGGTACACTTATTTTTCAGTCTGACTGTCTTCCTGGACTATTTGCTTCAACAATATTTTCTGCAGCAAATTCTGCAAGCTCATTACATACTGTGCATGAATAGCTAATCTGCTATTTCAGAACTGTTAGTCTTTACCAGATTCTTTTCTTTCTTGTATTAAAGCTGTATTAAAAAATTATGAGCATTCCTTTATTTCTCATGAGCCTCTCAGCTTCTGTTCCCTCTTATTAATGTCTTCATTGATCTTTCTTAGTAGCTGAAAACATTTTCTTGTTGGAGATCACATCTGTTGCTCTTTAGGAGGAACCAATTTTCTTCCCTGGCTACATTGTGATGAGGACTAGCTGACTGTAACTGTAAACACTATTAAAAGTGAAGGGGCGATGAGGACTGAGATATGACAGCCTTATAGCATTCTGCCCTATTCTTGCTGCCCCTTTCTTAATACCATCAAAACCCTTTTGCTTTCATTCATGTTAAGCAGAGGTTTCTTCTGGAACAGCTGTAATAACCTGCAAATCTTGCTCTGAAACTTTTATCGCTTCATTTAGGATACAATCTGGTACTACAAGGAATTTCATTATTTCTTTTAATGCTTCTCACTTTGCTTTTGCTTGTAGCAAAACAAACAAAAAAAAACAAAAAAAAAGGAAAAGAAAACTTGGACAAGAATCAAACACATGATACATTGCCTGATAGTTTAGTTTTGTCGTGTTTACATGTTTTAATCCCTGACTGATCTAAATCTGTTAGCATCATCTGCAAATTTTGTTACTTTGCCTTGGTGTCAGATTATTAATAAACAGCCTCAGTCCCAGCAGGTACATTGCAAACACTTCACTACTAACCTCATTTCTAGATGAAAGCTGGCTCTTTATCCTTTGTGTTTGCTGTCTTCCAGCCCATTTCCACTGCACAGAACATTACCTTTCACCTTCTAGGTGCCTGGTTTGCTTTAATAACCTCTTTGAGGAACTTTAAGAAAAATCTGAATAATTCTATCTGCCAGTGCTTCTTTATCCAGTAATTTGTTGACACTTTAATGAACCCTTACAGTTGGAAGCAAGGTTTTCCTTTGTCATAAATCATCACTGTTTCTGTAATCATCTAATTTTCATCTAGATGGTTTTATAACAGCTACTTAAAATAGCACACCTCCCACTGAAGACTCATCAGTTTTTTTACTGCTGTAACTACCCCACAAATTTCAAATTTAAATTCACTACTCTCCAGGCTGGAAGCTTAGTAACTGATTTTAATGTCTGGCTTTTTTAAGAAACTTAATTTATTTTACAACATCCTTTGCATTTGTAGATTATTATATTTCTAGTCACATTAGTTTCAGATTGTCAGTATAAAAATTTAACTCCTATCCCGCGTGATGCCTTTCTGTCGTGTATGCACTGATGTTTGGAAATTCTCAGAAAATCTTATGCATTCAGTGTAATATCCATGCACAGTCAATTGGCAGCTTAAAAATTGTTCTCGATAACCAGCTGAACACCTTCTACCTTAACTACAGGCTTTGTAACTGTTTGACAGTAATATCTAGTGTCTTTTTCTCTAATTCAGCTTAACTTCCTTTCCATTGCCTCTCATCATAGCTCAGCTGATTTCATGTTGTACATAGCAATGAAGTTACCCAAGCAGCATAAAACCTCCTCTAATTATATTTCGTGGCTGACTATGATAGAAAGGCGATGGGAAGTGACGAGCTAAGATATTTCTTCCAGTATGATATTCAAAGTTTCTGCAACCCTAACAGACATCTGTTAGGATGTTACAGTGGTAACATCCTGTCCACATCCAGTCCATAACTCACAGGCTTCAGTTGGCTTTGGATCAGGACCTGAATCTTAATATTCTTCCCTAGGTCTTAAACAGATTCACTTTCAACTTCCTTTGACTTTTACTGAATAAGGATTTGCAGATTTGGCTCAAAACAGTGGGCTTCCGCATTTTCTTTTTGTCTTTTACCTAACCTCTACCTTGCTAGGACCAGTCAGGCATCAAAGCTGATGGGCCAGCCAGATGTTCCCGAGGGTTTTTTTACCTCTAAACACTTCTGCGGAGACACATGAAACAGCCAAAAATTGCTTTTTAGCACACATCCTGTTTGCATACCCCTGAGCAGACACTCCGCCTGAGGACCATCTCTTTTTGTGTATTGTTTTATTGTCAAAGCAGATTCCTCCATCCTTGGTCACCTTAACCGCTGACTGCACACACACACGAACCATGGGCTTTGTGATGGTGGCACCAGATATAACTTTCAGGACATTTTAGTGGTCACTTGTCTCATGGGTGCTTGTATATCCCAGCTGGACTCCCTTGACACATCCCATAGTCTGAGGAGGTCAGAACCCCAAAGCCATTATCATGTTCCCTTTTACTCTTATATATCATTATGGCCTTCACCTGGACATTTTCCAAAAACAAGGACTTTAGATGCTGGGGTAAGACAGCACCCAAGGCAGCATACTTACACTTTAATGAAGGCCAAGGTGCTGTATGCATTATAAATGAGCCATTTTTTCTTTAGTTCTAGTAAGCCTTCCTCAGCTGGTCTTTGCAACTGTTTATTTGCCTACTCTTCTTTTCTAATGTGAGGTTGACACTGGATCTCCCAGGGTTGAAAATGGCCCCATTTACTGCTGACCCAATACATTTCAGATGAGAATTTTATCAGTGACTGGAG
>NW_010428151.1:13892-25792 GCF_000710305.1 Buceros rhinoceros silvestris | reverse complement strand
CCAATACTTTGAAGATGATATTTTTACCAGGGACGGGAAAAGCCACAAAATTTTAATGTGCTGCTATTTATATCAGTACCCTATTTCATTCTGTGTGTAGAAAAATGGGATCTTCTTGTCCAGCAAGAATATAATTTTATATATATATATATTCTAATCGCTTTCATTTGCCTAAGCACAGCTGCTGGAAAGGTGCACTGCATTCACGGGTATTTTATCCTGTAACAGGGAGATTTTTCTGATGCATTAGTATACATGAAGCCATGGATAATATTCTGGTTTTGACTTGGTGACATTTTCTGGCTATTTCAAGTGCAAATCCATTGTGGTCTTTTCCTGCCAGATCACTTTGCTGAAATTTTGCTCATTGGAATTATATTTCTTCCAAACACCATTAAGTACCCTTAGAGACATGGTACTGATGAGAGAAGAGACTTTGAACACAAATGCTTCATTACTTTGTAAACTTGTTGAATCCACTCAGGAAGGAGATGCTTTGAACTGAAGTACTCGTCTTCTAAAATGAGATGTGTTGTTTCTTTGCCTTGTGTCTGTAAATTTAATCCACAAAGTTAAATTTTTATTCACTAAGGGGAATATGGAAAGGAAGAGTTTTAAAATGTTTCACATCTTCCTAGCTTACAGAAAAGATCAAATCAATGTAAGAAAAAGAATATGCTGAGAGTCTTATAAATCTTTGATTTCTTAATAGTGGCAAGCAAACCTGGAAAATCAATGGATTCACTCTCCTAAGGAAATGAAAATCCTCACTTATACAGGACTGTGCTACTGGATGTTATTGAACCTAACATGATTACTTGCATCTTGTAACAATAGTAATCAGCTGTAATGTAAATATAGTCAATATTGCATTATGCAAACAGCAATAATTTTAGTTGGCATTCTATGAGAGTCCCCAGCTGTGTACTCTCATAGAAGCATGTGTTCAGGATAAGATTTCAAACTCTGACATCTCTGGCTCTGTTTAGTTTCAGTTTTGAATAATATTTGGGT
This sequence comes from Buceros rhinoceros silvestris, assembly GCF_000710305.1. NCBI lineage: Eukaryota > Metazoa > Chordata > Aves > Bucerotiformes > Bucerotidae > Buceros > Buceros rhinoceros. The sequence continues at coordinate 24,778 of NW_010428151.1, read as the reverse complement.
TTGTTCTTCTGATTTTTTTTTTAACCTCTGTTCAAGGAACTTTATTTAATGGCATTTTTAATTTAGTTACTTCACAACCCATATTTAAATCCATAAGTATATATGCATATGTATATCTCACTGGTGTTAGGTGTAGACATTATGGTACATACACAAAACCAGAGCAGAACATGACGTTACCAATTAAACCTAACTTAAACAATACCTGTGACGATAACTTAAGACAAGCAAATAATTATTAAGGAAGAACTAAAGGAGAATATGCTTCTAGAGTGGACCAGGTTCCCTGGTTCCTGGGAGTTTGTGGGATGAACAGCCTGGGAGGGTGCTGGGAGTCAAACCTGGGAAGTCTCTGAGGTAAGAATAGCTGGAGAATAGCTGGGGGCAAGCCACAGATACTTGTTATCTTCTTACCTGTATTCATGGCTCCTGTTGGCCACACAGGAGATATGGACCTCTGATCTGGCCCAGTACTGCTTTTTACATGATTTTACGGTACCATCCCTATAGCATGCCTCAGACTAGTCATTTCCTGTGAGTGTCTGCTGAACCACACTGTGGCTCTGAATATTCCTTTCGAGATCTTCCCCTGCTGTCCAGTCCGCATCTGTTGTCACTTTTGTCCCTCACTTCATAAACTCACGTATGGGAGTTCAGGACTGAGATAGTCCTATAGCTCTCCGATGGTTGGTGTGCCAGCTTTCCTACGAAAACAACTTTGGAAGATCAGGCACTTAAGCATATATCTTGGAACGTGGTAGCTCCCCACTCTTTTACCAGACACTCCACATGCTTTTTTCAACAAGAAATCAGGCACAAAATTCAATTCTTGTGATGAAAGAGTAAATGGCTGTTGCCTAAGCTATTATAGTTTGTAATTTCTGCCTACTTAAATCCTAACAGCATTTCTCTAAGCGTTATGATGTCACATTGATATTTGGCTGGACAGGTGGCAGTTATAAAATGGGAGATGATTTTTTCATCTAGAAAAAATAAAACCAAACAATATTAACATGTAACTTTCCATGTAGCTCTTCGCTATTCAATTACGCAGTTGCAACTTTTCCTTCCGCAGTACAGAGAAAAGTAAAGTTACTCATAAAACCTCTGAGTACATCCTAAGTGCCCTGTAACCATACCCCTTCTAAAATCACCAGCCCAAATACTCATTAATTTTGGTCATCCTGTTGACCAATGGGTGAATTATGATTGGAGATATGAAGAAAAGGCCTGACACACATAGGTGTTCTCCTAGAAATGTTTTTGCCATTTAAATGCCCTTTTTTCCAGGGTTCTGTATGTCACTATCCCATGGCCAAATGAGATTCCACAGTTTCCCAGTTACAGTGCTAGCAACTACAGTAGCGCAGTAACATCTCCTTTAAACTTAAGACAGGCATTAAAAGGGCAACAATTCCAGAGGCAGTCTCGACATTTTTAATTAGAATAACTTATCTAATTGGGTTAAACAGGGTTGTGGATCATCTTTTCTTGGTCCTCCCAAGTATTTTCAGTGCTGATGGAGAATATGGCAGAGTATAAAGTTTCTGACCAGTTGACTGGGAGATATCAGGCCAGCAACTGAGCCACTCTCAGGGCTGCAGAGGCTTCACCCATGGGCAGGCTGGCCAGGGGTTCTCCACAGTAAATGCAAGAGGTGTCAGAACATGCAGAGGTATATATGGGCAACAAAACTCATGAAGAGAGAGAGATCTCCATACTTCTGTCAGGGTGCTTTCTACCAGAGTCCACCAGCATAATGGGGGGTAAGCCCTCAAAGCCCAAGCAATGCCCTTGAGCAGACCTGAGCAAAAGCACTATGCCATCTGCCTGTGCTCCTGTGGCCTCTGGAGCGGCAAACATCAACATTGGTTCCCTGGTGGTGTCCCAGCAGCTGTCTGGGAACAGAGCCGAAGATGTGCCAGCAGAACAGAGGCACTCTTCATTGTTTGTAGTCCCTGCAAGGCAGCCACTGCCTAATCTTAATCTTCAAAGACTGGCCTTAAATTCATTGTCAGCCTGTAGCTCTTCATTTTTTATAGTGCCTGCTGGGAGCTTGGCTACTATAGTAACCCACAAAAGCATAGTATTTTTAGTCATATTGAATGGATGCTCTCCCTCACACTGACAAGACTTTTAGGAAATCCTGGAGTTCTCTGTCTAGGAGCTGTTTCATCTGTATCGGTACCTGTTTGCTCTTCTTCCATGCTACTGGAGTTATCCACGTATGCAGGGAAAAATCAGTTCTCCAGTGTATACCCGGGAACACTCTGCAAGTGAGCCATACCTTTTTAGGCAGGTCCAACTGCCCTCTATATTCAACAACAGACCTTCTTAATGATTGCTGATCCACCATCCTCTTGCCCAGTTCCAACACTCAGGACCAAATCCTGGCTTAACCCAGAAAAAGACAATGGAGACCTTCTATTATTACCATGAGACCTTATGCCTGATCTCAAAAGCAAGGTGCTTGTTATGACCTATAAAGCTCATCACAGCTACCTGAAGGAGGTGTTGACATACGTGTGTATACAAAGGAATACCCGCAGTTTGCTAACCATTGTTCAGACAAGTTTTAGAAACACAGTCAAGTCCAGCCTTTGACTTCAGAAAGTCATTGGAATCCTTTGGTCTAAGGGATATTCCTGATGGTGCATCAATGAATATCAAGCTACATTATTTTCATTTAGATGGGTGAAGTATTCGTTTTAACACCATCTGCATGGTAGAATCTCAACTAGCTCTGCTAAAATCTAGTTAACATGGGAGGGTGAAGAGGTTGGAAACCTGTTTGAGTACTCCTAGAAACAGTGTCTGTGATCAGTCCTCAGCTGCAGTCTGACTAATAAGTAAAATACTGTGTTGCTGTAATACAAGCTGAAAACATGCCACTGTTGTAAGAACATAAACACTCGCTCTGAACATCCTGTTCTGGTCAGCATCTCAAAAAATATTTTATAAGCTGGTTTTTTGGCAGAGAAAATTAAGAGAGCCTGGTCAAGATATGAGTATCAGAAGTGTTAAAGTCTTTAGTTTTTAGAAATGTATGGTGGACATGAAGGGTTCAGAACCATTGTTACATGTGCTTGCCCTTTGAAAGGCATCAAGACTCAAAGGATTTAAAAAAAATTACGTGCAAGTAGACTAGGCTCCCTAGAAGATACTTACTACAGATACTTGCTACTTCAGGGTCTTATTTTGTGTGCAAAGCTTTCATAGAAAAGAATATTAACATTCATAAGGATGATGTTTGTCTGCATTAGATGGAATAGAATGTATCATGGAGTTACCATGCGTTTCGTGTCTCAGGACAGTTGTCACTGCTAAGATGTCTTCTATGCCCATATTGTAGCATTTCAGAGATTTGTTACGTTTTTTCAAACACTAGCTAGCATCCCAGACAAAAGTAATAGACCACAGGTCCCTTAGGACTGTCTGTATGCTCGTTACTGTCTTTTACCTTGTGACAATTAGAAGCAATCGTTCCATCAGATGCAGAACCAGAAATTTTGAGCCACTAGGAGAAGATCTGACAGCAAAGGTGAAAGCCTCACTTGAAAAAAGGGAGGTCTGTGGGTGTCTTTGTGATAAAAATTCATTGACTCCTCATCTAGGCCAAAACATGTCAGAAATCCTTCAAATCAGGACATTTTTTAGAAACTTGATTGATGGCCTCATGACAGCAATGCATGCTTCAAACACACAATCTTCTTTAATTGGATTCAAATCTTACAACCTAATCACACTTTAGTATTTTGAAAGGAACATCATTATTTCAAGAGGTATTATGGCTAAATAAAGGAAAAAATGCTAGGAAACAGATGCCAATTTTTTTGCTTTATTAAAGTAATTATTTCTTCGTTTTGGTTTTGTTTGTTTGTTTGTTTGTTTGTTTCGGGGGGTTTTGGGTGATATTAGAACTATAGGAAGCTGGAATTGTTGTCTGGGTGTATATAAATAGGCTCTGTCTAACCAGACAGCTTTTACAAAGACTTAAGTGACAGATTTTGAAATTCCAGTTAGAACCCTCAGCTTTGGAATGAGATAGAGGAACAAAACTTTTCCTGGAAGAAAACAAAACAATTCTGAAACTCATGTAGAGTTAACTTTGGAAAAATTAAGAATGCTTAAAATTTCAAGATGGTATCTGTTGCTAGGTAGCACTGTCATCCAACAAATCATGTTCAAAAAGGAGTTTACCACAGGTTTTTGAAGTGCTTCGGAAATTCAGGTGTCTTCTTTTCGTCCAACGCTTTCAGCTCATGGTCTCTGGAACATCCCTCACAGCACTTGTTCTTTCTGGTCAAGAAAGCCCTAGTTCATAAGTGTGATGCTTATTAAGGCCTGGAATATGTAGAACCAGCATCCTTGCAGTTGTGTCAAACAAAACCTTTATGGTCCCGTCTCCATGGGTGGATGCAGGCAGACATGAGCTCACTCTGCCTGTGCTCCAGGCTGTTTGTCCATGAGCCAGCTTTGGTTTGAAAGTCACACAACTGTATTAGCTTCTCAGCAAGGCAAGTCAACTCGAGCACAACATTAGCATAGCTCCATAGGTTCTGAACCAGATGTAGTCAGAGCAAAGAAGCTTGGACCTGTTTACACCCACCCATGCAGGCCAGTTCTGAAAATCCCAGTGAGTCACCTCTTGTTGTAAATCATTTCAACTTCCACTCCCTCTGGAAGTACAAAAGGCCGTCTTAATTTTTGTTCTTCAGTGCTGTACCTTTTGACTTCTCTTTGTGTAAATGAAGAATAAAATATAAAGAGCATCATTTACAATGAGTCTCAGCTCTTACAGAGCCACCCTGGCACCAAATGGGAACCTGAACTTCAGGGTAGAAAGCAGCTGATATGCTAAGCCTAATGCTGAATAGGCATTTGGAGGTATAAACCAGGTTCAGATCTCAAAGAGTAATTGCCAAATGTTCCATGTATTTCGACCTCTTTTTTTCGTCTCACCAAAAATGAGATATTTGTACACATGTGTAGAGAAGCTCAGCCAGATAGGAGAGAGGCATCAGCCCCTTGGTCCTTCACGTGTGCTCATGGGGTAAGTGTCACTGCAAATCATCATCTCATCTCCTTCAGTAAGGCGACACTGCATTTGCCTCCCCGTATTTGCATTGCTACATAGGAAAGAATAAAACGGCCTTTACTATAACAGTGCTTAAAAGCCTGCTCAGGATAAGGATCATATCAGAAATGAGAACATATCCTTGTTCTGCAGGGCTTAAGTCACCGAATGGGAATAAATGCCAACCTACCTGACAGCCTTCATGAAAAAAGAGGTGAAGAGATGAAAGAACAACAGCAGAACCTCCCAAATCTGGGCATCTCTGAGTGCAATGTGAAGGGTGGGAGGCCATGGTCCAGCAGCACCTTCAAGCACTAATTTGCTCTGCTGTTAAGGATTCTTATACTCTCATCATAGATTTGAAGTCAAGTGGCAATCAGCAGATCCTTTGCTCTTGGTAGCCACCTTCTGTGTCTAATATGGGAGGAATCAGCATTAGGTGTCTGAGGTGCCAGTATTTTGTTGCAGAGGCTTCAGGAGACAGCACGGGATAAAATAAGTTCTCGTGCAATAACTTAAGGCCAAAGACATTATTTAAAGCTATCTCCCTTTACATCTACTCAAGTGCCACAAGAAAGCCCATGGCTTTTCAAAACAAGCAATTTCATCCAGATTTCATGCCTAGGAAAGTCACAACCTTCAAATCCAGACTCTGTGGCAAAACTGATAAAATACCCAGAGACTGAAACTCTGGTTAGATACAGCCAAGGACAGGACAGTGCCACAGAGTGGCATGGTTTGCAGAGTTAGCTAAGTTGTTTGAGCATTTGTTGAGTACAGCTCAATGCAGAATACCCATCTCAGAGCAAAGCTCACAGGCTGACCAGAGCGCTTCAACCTATATTTTGGAAGATGCTCACTTGAGAAGAGAAGTAAGGGTCAGAATCTACTGAAAGGGGGCTCCTCCCTGGCTCCCAAACAGAGGTTTTGACCATATGCTCAGTAAGTGGGGTTGATTGATGCATATCCTTGCAGGAGAGCAACAAGAGGCTGCCCACTGCTTCAGGTAGATCACAGCAAATGAGTGCTGACAAGTGGAATTCTGGTTCCCATCCTCAGCACTGGAATAACATCATCAACAGCCATAGAAACAGACTCCAGCCATGACAGATTTCATCTGAGGACTTTGATGAACAAGGCATGTTGAAATAATTGACAGTTACTGCTTATTACACGCAGCATTCCTCTTTCAACGGCTTTTACTGTGAGACTGGTAAGAAATTAGCTAGAGCGATATTTCATTTAAAAATGCGTTCACAGAGTAAACTAATTGTTTTTACAACTAATAACACTCCAAGACAACCTGATTCTAGTGTTGGTATAGCCAGTTAGCATTGCTCTGTGGGCATACAAACACAGGGAACTCTGTGTATTAGGTTTTCTGCAAATCTGTCTGACATAGATGAATGTGTCAGAGACGGGACAATGAGAGAGTTTTGGAAATCCTTTTGTTTTCAAAGTGCTGGTAAATGGAGAAAGCCTTAAATGAGCAAACACTGGAGAATCCACTGTTGACAACTGGTCAGTCAATATGACCCTAAGGAGTATGAATGCTGTCTAAAAAGGGGATGTGATTTCTTCAAATGAGCTGTTTCCATACCCTGCAGCTTGCTGCATTCATCTGTTGCCTTCTGAATAAGTTTTGTATTAGAAGCATTATTAGTAGAAACAGACATTGCCCCAATTTTTTGTTGATTTTTATTCAAGGCTAAACAAAAATTGGGCTTTGGTCTCCCACTGCTACTGTAACACAAAGAAATGTCAAGAAATATCAAAGGGTGTTTAGGAGCCACTTTCTGTAATTGAGAGTGACTGAGCAAACACATTGATATTTGTACTGTTTTACTTTTTTCATGAGAGTTTAAGATTGTCTTATTAGATAAAAATCAAGCAGAACAGAAACTTTTCTTTTACTGCCTTTGATTTTGACTTTGTTCTGTTGATCTTAGTTTGGTGACAAGGTGAAAGAAAGGCAAAGTATTAGGAAAAAACTTTGTTATCATCTTTTGAGTAGCAGTGTCAGTAACCAACAGATTATTCTATAGTTTTCTTTTTTTAACCACATAGATCAAACATCCAGCATTGAACTGTTGAATGATTGACATAAGTTCAATGACAAATACTAGTAACAGCAAAAATAGTGCCTGAAGGTTTTCAGTAATGATGCTGGGATTCTGTTAACTGATGTCTTCAGTCATAGCAAAGTAGGTTATCATGCTTTAAGCAGTATCTTTGTTAGACAATCTTTTTAGAAGAAAAATAGTCTGGATAATAATACCGAGGACTTACACATTGTCTGTCATTTTTTACTTTATCTGCATCCAGTTACCACACCCCTGATTACTAGTTAAGTACTGTCCCTTTTTTTTATGGTTTTATTTTGTTTGCATCCATTTTTGCTGTTGATCTTCCTGTACCAACAAAAGTTAAGCAAATGAACCCCAAAATATTAATGGTTAGGCTATAAAAATCCCGAATTGCCATCTCTGCCTTTACAGCTGACCCAAGCTTATTTCTCCCTAGAGAGTGGGAAAGGTGGCAAGGTAGGATCTGAGACAGCTTTTGCACATGGATTCATCCCCAAAAATGTCACTTCTAGAGCTGTGTCTCTCCTTTCTGAACCAGTCTGTTACTGCTCAATTTGAAGTGACATTTGCTTTGTGCAAACTCTCTCTTACAGAAGCAAGTATGCCTCAGGTGATGTAAGTTACCCAGCTGGTCATTACACTTCGCTGATTCAGGATTTCCTTTTGTAAAGCTGAGGAAGAAAACGGGAGAGAAGTGGTCATGTGTCGTGAGCCTCTAGGATTAACTAGCATCTCTCCTCTGACAAGGGTCTCCTAGACTCCTCTACCCGTATGCCTACTCTACACTAGTCTGTAAAAGCACAGATCAGAAGTCTGGGAGGCATAATTCAGCTGTCTACTCTGACCTCCCACATAGTAAAGGCCATTCATTTTTACTACATATAAAGCAAAATAAATATAACTTGTCTGATCTAGCTGTGGACAAATGCAAGTAACGCAGATCACGGGTGTTATTTCATCTACACAACGTGTTAAGCACTGGAGCCTATCCCAGAGCCTGTGAAAGTTAATAGGAGGCTTTCCAATGTCAGACTGCTTGCTTAACAATGGCTTTCAACAGTGGATTCATGAGATGACTAAAATAAACAGAAATATGACTAATTATTTATATACAGCATGCTGCTTATTTCAAAGGATCTCAATCGGTATCTTTTAATTTATATGACAGTCTTTCCTTTGATGTCTAATTACAGAACAGGAGAAAAGTGTATGACTCTGCAGAATACTAAGAAATTTCCTACTGAAAACTAATTTTTGGCAGTAAATGCATTTTCCTTTGCAAGGGCTTTCAGACAGCAATTCCTGGCCAAGTGTACTTTCTGCACCACTTAAATTCCACATGTTAAATAGAGCATAAGTGGTTGTCAGCACAGGGGATAGCTGTCCTTCCTGAACTGTAAGCTGTTACTGCTCTGTGCATTTTGTTTATGGAATCAAAGGCAGAAATTTAACAGCACTGTTCAATCATTAATTTCTTGATGAATACTTTGTTCTCAATTTGTCTGTAAGACCAGAAAGATCCTCCTCTTATTTCTAGTGGATATGGTGCATTACTGACATTTTGTACACACTTGTAATAATAGACATCACATCTTGCTGCAGAGAACTCTGAGCAGGAAGCTTTCCTACTAATTAAAATGTGCAGATGAAACAATGCTGCTATTAGAGTCATTAGGATACTTCTACCGCCACAATTAGCATTATGCTGGGGAAACTTTTCACTCAAAATAAAGTATCTATCTTCCCAAACCTGGTTAATATTTTAGACCCAAGTTTGAAGAGGAGAAGAATTTTCAAACCAAATCTAAAGCAGAACAAGTGGAGACATTCCTCCCACAATGGCATCTGTCAATGCTGCACTTATCTCTCACCAGGGCTCTACACCAAAGTGTTCGGCCATGGCTGCACCAGTCATCCCAGACACTACAGTGAACTGTTTGCCTGGGAGAGCTGCACTGTGCACAGTTGCTTCCTGTGTGCCGCCCTCTAACTGATGTCTTCACCTTGCAGGTATTTTACACTCCAAGTCTGTGTGTTCAGCAGCCAGCTACAGGTTAAAGCCACCTGCACTTCCTAAAACAATTTGCTAAATTGTCTTTCGAGCTGCTTGGATGCTACTGCTCTTCTGATGCCTTTTTGCCCTGGTAGTGAACAACTTTGGAACAAAAAGGCAGTATTTCAAGGGCTGTATGATAAGGCTGAAGGTGGAAACCACTCAAAAGCTGTATTGGTTAGGTCTCTTCTAAAAGTGGTTGACTCATTTAAACTTCACAGCGCAGAAAGTAAGTGAGCAGAGCAGGGATTTCAGTGAATCCTGATGGTGCTTGGGATCACGAGCAAAGAGGTAAGTGATGCAAAAGGGCACAGAACTGAATCTGTCAGCACACCTAATTAAGCCCCTTGGGGACTGAGGGACCAACATTACTTAAACTGCCTATTTTAAGCCCTGGTGCAAGATACTTAGATGACTAAATAAGTGTTTGCAGTCAGATAACTTCACTGTTTGAGATATTGGAGGTATTTCCTACAGTAAATACAGGGCAGTGTTGAACAAGGGCATACTGAAGGTACTGAGGAACCCGTATCTTTTTATCTTAGGTTCAAATGCTTGAATGACACCACTCGGCTTCAGCAGCTTCCGCTCGACACTTCCCTCTAAAGATAGGGCATAATTGTTTCTTCAGTAGAATTGCTTTACCCTCACATAACTTTTACACTCAGACAGTTTTTCCTGCTCTCACAGGTGTTCTGTCCCCTCTCTACCCTAAATCCGTTTACACTTTCCCTTATCACTTGCAGCGCAGAGGACGAGTTGCTCCCAACCCACATGATGAGGGGTGGGTTAGCCTCATCATCAGCACTGGGGACCCCAGCCCTGGCTCTGGCTGCTGTCCCATCCCTCTTCCTGCCTCCCCATGCACCCAGCAGCAAACAATTTCCCTCTCTGGTCTCTGCACTCTGTCTTCCAAGTGTTTGGAGCTGGGTGGAGGTCTATCGCAGTACCCTGCTATTCCAAGTGTTGTCAGTGAAGATCATCACTAATTTAAACAAGCTGTTCCTTCAGAGGACACCATCTGGCAAGGACACAAACAGAACCCATGACAGGTCTCCCCGTGTCTCCTGGTGTGTCACAGTTTATAGCACTGAACGGTGGTGAACCCTGACGCCGTCACCTTTGTCCCAGAGACTGCCTGCAGCCTGTCCTGTTTTGATGGACACCCTCCGACCCCCTCTCCCAGAGGAGACCCCCATCCCTGGTGCAGCAGAGGCCACAGAAGACTGCTCCTCCTGCCTCTCGTTTCACTTACTGCTCACTCTGTCCATCTGACATTTCCACAAAGGGAAAGTTCAAAAAAGTGTGTCAGTGGAAATCACAAAGGGCAAGGCTGAATGTCCAGTCAAAGGCAGGGACCCTCACACCCCCTTGGCTCCCTAGGCCCCCTAATTTGGGCTCTGTTGTGAGTAGGGTCAGCCAGAAGCCATGACAAGGGGCTGGTGACAAGATGCTTGCTGCCTCCCCTGCTTTTTGCCCTCAGCAATATACAGCTGTTTGATCAGCTGGTAACTGCATTACCTCATGTCAGGGCATCCGGACACCCATCAGGCCCTTTATGTTCCCTGCTGTTTGTATTGACCCACTGAACTGTTTCAGCATCTGGGATGCCTGTTTGCAGGAGGTTTGAGAAAAAGCAGGATTGGGGCATTGGAAGAGTGGCTAAAAA
>NW_010428151.1:11361-13727 GCF_000710305.1 Buceros rhinoceros silvestris | reverse complement strand
TGATAGGGACAAATACCAGCTACAAGAGCACCCACAGCGACAAAGTTAGATAGGCTTTGCGAACTAGCACTGCTGATGGAAAGAGAAATCTCTTTATTTGGCTGGGAGTCACACAGGACACTGCTGGACAGACGCTAGAAATGTAGAAATGTACTGCCTCGAACACACTGAGTCCCTGGGAAGTTCTAGAAACGGGGTGGTACCTCCTGCTTGGACGCGGTTCAGTTAGCAGCAGTTCAGGCTTCCCCCTTGTGATGGGAGCGTGGCACCTTCAGAGACCATATCCAAGGCTTAGTTTTTGGACTCGTTTAAATGTTGGCATCTTATATTAAAAAATTATTTTCATTATATACTGCTGCCTTCCTTCTTCCTTTGCACTCATGATCATGTTGCACCAAAACACCACCACTATTATGCTGCCTTTTAAATCAGCTTCATTGACCCTGGCAGGTGCCTTCCACCCCTTCCCTGCCCATACAGAATTGAAGGGTATGCTGCTATACCCACTGCTGCAAGCTCTGTCTCCCCCTGGGTGGCAGCCAGGCTGCAGAGCTCTGCACTGGCTGCAGAGCCAGGGTATTGATTGCTGGCTAAACTATCTCTTCTTTTTTTTGCTCATGAAAAATGCTGAGCATCTCCTAAGCACTGTCGTAACACAAATAAGGAGGAGGAGTGAGAGAGCTGTACTGAAGGCCCATGAAACTGCCACTGTTCAGTGCCTCCACTTCAGCAGCAGGGCTGTTTAATCAGAGATGGCATCTGCCACCCCTCTACAGGCCTTCTACAGCTGCAGATTTCTTATTTTGCACTACATCCTGTACCATCCCAGCACAAGCATCTGTGCAGCTTTGCAGCAAATTCAGCAGGGAATGGGGACAATCTATGGCCAAAGTGTTGACCTTCAACACCTCTCACCTGCTCACCTGCTCAGCTGCAGTTCAAATCTCAAAGCCTCTGAGATCTCTGGGTGCCAAGCTAATTTGTCAGTGGACTTAACCCTGGATGTTTTTAGGAAGCACAGATATTTTGACTTGGAATCAGCACTTCTATCTCCAAATGTGGTCCCTTTCTATATATGCTATATATATAGTCCATCTATATATGGACTATAGATGCACTGAAGATGCAGACAAGCATCTTTTTTGTCCTAAGTTTTAATGAATGCAATTATCAAGCATAAAGTAAGGCAGATTTCTTTTTCATACCTAAAGCTGAAGTATTTGTTAATCTTTGGGATTGTTTCCAAACCCGGAGCAATGCAGAGTCTGTGACAGGCAGCCATCCACAGAGCAACACTTCAGGAAAGTGGAGATTAGGACAGCTTAGGACACCTTCAGAGGCTGGCTGCTTGGTGAGGTGGACCTTCACGTTTGGGCAACAAAACTCTTCTCTTACTAGAAGACATGTCAACCATTTTCAGACACAGCACTGATTACAATTTTAGAAAAGAAAAACTATCTAACATTTTCTCATCAATTTATGGGAGGAAAGGCAGACAACTAAGACATTTAAATGCTTATGTCAAGGGAAAGAAAAAGGATGAGCTTCTTTATGACTCAAATGCAAGGTGCAGAAAGGAAAAGATACGTAAAAATGACTTTGTAATGTGGAAGATGTTCACAACAATCTATGCTAGGAGCAGCAATTCAGAATCCTGTCTAAGCAATTGTACATTAGGCTCCATATATCACAGTGCCTTTCTTCTTTATCACAGTACTTAATAATACAGAAACAGACAGTAGAGTGAAGACACCCATTGTCTTCAAGCAGTGATCACGGGCTGTGTCACACCTCATATACTCTGTTACGAATGTTAGCAGCGCTTAGGATGAGAGGAAGTTTAGGAGAAAGGGAACGACGTAAGGACCACAGTTCAGGAGAGAAGTCAGTGAAGTGAAATTAAAACATCTGAAAGGATTGAAGGCCTCTCATGAAAAGCGATGAGAAGAGTTAAAGATGTTTAGCATGGCTAAATGAGAAAGAAAGAGGATAATAAAACTCTAACTATTTTCAGAATAAAACAGCCAAGACACTATTCAGTGTGGGGCATAACTAGCAGCACTGGGTTGAAGTAGCAGGAAGAAAACATTGGCTCATTGTCAGATGGGAAAAAATGGAAGGGTCAGACCTATTAGACTGTGGAATACCCTCCTGAGGGAAATGTGGGAAGTCCATTGCCTGTTCATTTTAAATAGTCTGGACAACGCGATGAAAAGTGCACACCAGGGAAAAAAAAAATCTTGCCTCAGCAAAAAGCACACATAAAAAAATCACAAAAACCCCAACCCTGAAACCTTCAATAACATCTCTTTATTTGTAGTGGTTTTCTCTCACCAAGTTCACTTCTAATGGTGCAGAGTGGCCTG
>NW_010428151.1:1327-11267 GCF_000710305.1 Buceros rhinoceros silvestris | reverse complement strand
GAACTTTCCCAAATTATTTTTGATTAATTGCCTGGAGGGAGGCTGCAAGTTAGCTGTAAAATGTTCAGCAGTTCCTCAGCCACTGAGCAGGCAGTGAGTGCACGACCGCAGACACTCCGTACAGTTAGGGCAAAATACACCGCTCCTTATCAACACACCTCCACAGCATGTAAATGCAGGGAAGGCTAATATATATTTGACTCCTCATTTAGCTTCTCATTGTGTTGTCTGACACGAATATAGCTACACACATTCTCAGTGTTACACAGCTATTGGCAGTGGTTTTCGACTGTGTCACCTCGGTATTTCTTCTGGTCATTATAGTTACTTTTCCAGAGTCCCCAGTTCGGCAGATGATTTTAGCATGTCTCCAAACTCTACCGAAATCAAGTTTAGCTTAGGGATCTAATTTACTTGCCCAAGTGATTCACCAAGCTGGGAACTCCTTCAGAGAGGAAAAGAAAAACCTAGCCCCTTTGACATGAGTAAGAATAAATGTCATGAATGTCTGAACTGCTCTGCCATCCAGGAAACGTGTTAGTCACCTGCACTATTAATAAAAAAACCCTTTCAAACAATTCACAAGTAAGGCTTTTGGATTTTTTTAACCTTAAGTTGGAGTGCCAATCATCCAGACTCAGCAATTCTTCTTTTTATTTTTTAAGGAGTATATATCTGTCTTTGAAGACCAGTTCAGGTAGTTTTGGTGCTTTTTCACCACTAAGTATCACATTTAAATCCTCTTTGGTATAACATTTTGGGAATAGATGTTTGAATATATTCACATATTTCCAGGTAATTGATAAGCACCATATATTGAGCATATTTATGAACGATACAAACTTGGAACCACTGGAACAGTGCATTTAAGTCTTTGAAATAGAGCATTTAAGTCTTATGTTATAGACATAGGATAAAAACTCTGTTCTTTCATATCAAACATATTCACCATGGAAAAGCTAGGAACTATCTCCTTGAGAGGGACCAATTTATTGTAATTGTAATTGTTACTGTAATCTGAGCCTTCCAACTCCCTGCTGCTTCCCAGGGCTTTAATCTGTGAAAAGGTCATGAGGAGCCAGTTCAGTTTACAAAACTAGAAGACAGGCTAAAACAGTAGCTAGAAACAACCCTTCTGGTTTGGTGGTTTCCATACTTGCTTAAGAGGTTCAGCAACATTTAGTAGTTATGTCCTAGTCACAGATGTGAGCCGACCATCACCTGGGGGAAGAGACCCCATTTCCTACCGCAGGGAGTGGCCCGAAATTAGGCCTTTTCTGTTGCCTGCAATCAAACTACAGGGCAAAATTTGTTCCTTCCCAGGGCCCCAGCAGAGAATTAATTACCCGTGGAGTTTAGAAGGAGATATTTAATCGCACTGTGCACGTGGGCACAGCAGACACCAGAGCTACCAACAAGCAGTACCAATGATGCTCCCACAGGGACTCACGGCTGACTTGGCTGATGGGTGGGATCAGCTGTGCACATGCTGATGTAGACCTGTGAGACAAACTCATTCCCCCAAAAGCAGTTTCTATGGACCTTCTGGGTTTTGTTCGCTGCTTCTTTACTTGTGGAAGTGCCTTTATCCTCAAGATCTTTTCCATGATACAGAAATTTCACTGTTTTCTCATCTTCCACATTTGGGGTGTAAGATGGCCCTGCACTGCTCTTGTCACCTGTCATATAGAGGGAGAACAAAATCCAGGAGCATATGATACTCAAGAGGCTGCTTGTGTTCCTTCTGCACACAGCTCCCCACATACATTGGTTACACATCACAATGTCTTTAATACCAATAGCTAACTACAGCCTCCAGATGTATCATTTTACCATTGTCAGTTTGTGATCTTTTCAGATTTAACAAGGTACGTAAGGTGAGGGAGGCTGGAAAGCCTAGGGAATGTCAAAGGTAGGCTATCCTGGATAAACAAAGTCTTTGATTTTTAATTGAGAGTTGAACAAAAAAAAATCTGTGGGAGGAATGTCTTACGGTAATGCAATATAAAACCTGAGAGGATTTTTAAAAGAAGAAAAATTTGATTGAGTCAATCCAAGATATTCTGCTTGACAAAACTTAGTTCATGCAAACAGCAAGCCAGCTGGACCAGGAAAGCAGCAAAGACAGGTTCACATGGCTGTGCTGAATGTGGTTGATGGATCCCCTTTTCTCTGGATTATTTTACTCATTCATTCCTTTTTAAAACTGACAGTTGAGTCTGCATTTGTAAATGTCAGTGGAGCCCTAAACACAGGATTCAAATTCAGTTGTTTGTCAGTTTTTTCTCATCTCATAACTTGTCACCATTTTGGCACCTACTTCAATCACCTCATCTTCCTCCTAACCCCCAGCTAGGCCTTTTATTCTCTTTGGTCCCTGTGTGAACTTCGCTCACATCCCTCACTTTCTAAGGCTGAGTATTTCATTCTCTCTAGCCATGTGAGTTGCCCTCGTATGGTTTTTGTCACTTATCTGGGTCTCTGTGCCACCTCTCCAATAAGTGCCTTCAGTGTCTCCTTATATTTCTTCCAGCTACTATCTTTTGTCTTCTGTAGTTTCTTTCCTGAGGTCCCGTTGTGTCTCTGTATCATGTTATTCCTTGGTTCCAGCTGTCTAATCTTTCATCTTTGGGTTGTTTTGAGATGTCCCCACTCCGTCTTTCTTCCCTTTCTACTCATTTTTCTTCCCCCTGTGTTTATGCGTACACATCGAGACTGAGGGGGGTGGAAGAAAAAGAGTGGCGGGACTGAATGCTACTTCAGTCATCATTGCTGTGTTAAACACCTTGAAGAAACAGAACTGGCTGGCTGACACACAGCCTATGCACTGGTTGAGTGTAGAGATGCACTTTTTTCCTTGCTTGACCAGACTTGCTTGGTGGTGTTTTCTTAGACAATAATGTCGTGTCCAAAACGTGCCATTCATGCTACTGCTCCATCCAAACACTGACACTCACATGTGGTCTAACTATTTCCCACTAGCTTACTATATATAGACTCTGTAGACTACATAATTTTCCTCCCCTTGTTTCTTACCTGAAGCAACTATTTGACTCTAAGTTGACCGTTGGGCCTCTGACAGGAAGGAGGTGTGTGTGCCATCTGTGGATCCAAGAAGGTTTTCCTTAACCTTCAGTACCAGTATACCAGTATACCAGTATACCAGTACCAGTATACCAGTATACCAGTATTACCTTTATACCAGTATAAAGGTAATAATGTCAGTAGAGTCTATTTGCCCTTGAGCAGTGGTATGAAAGGTACCACTATGATGGCCTACCATAGGCAGAGATTTCTGAGGCTTCTGAACAGAGGTCACTGACACCGAGAAGGAAAGCAGATGGTCCCCTCATTTCTCGAGACACGCATGGCAGCAGCTATGCTGACTTGCTAACACAAAACTGTCAGTCTAGATTCATCCATTGTATGGATAGGCTAAATCTTTTCTGAGACTAAAAATTATTCTACTAGCTACCTGGTGCAGTAAGGGGAATGAGGGGCTGGGGAAGAGGTGTGCAAGGTCTCTGGAAAGACAGTGACAGATCTGGAAGGTGTGCCAGATCCCAAGAATGTACAGGAAAGTAGCAGTCACTACTTGGCTCAGTTCAGACAGGCACTCACAGAAAGAACCAAAGGCCATGTCTATATTAGTGTCATGGTGAGGCTAAGCAGTTAGGAAACATGGCCCTGGAAGGAGGCATAAACAGTCAGATAGGGGAAATACCGGAAAGACTCAGCATTTTAAAGCGATTCATGGGAGCATCCGGTTCCTCCATGTTGAACTCAGGACAATTAGTAAATTAAATGTGATCAGAAAGCACAAGCCAGACACAAATCTGCTCTACACCCTCACACACCTCCCCCAGGATCAAACTGTTTGTGAGACAACCTCTTGCATTATCTTTTGGTTCCAGTTGGTCACATCAGCCCAATCTCAGATGTTTCTCTGCATTTTCAACATCCTCAGGACCTATGACAGCCAATCCTTGGGTTAATATATGCTTATGGGTTATCATGTAACTCACTGTAGCTCCTCCAGTTATGCCTGTTTCTAGAGTCCTGGCTGTCAATAGAAATTGTTCTTTTATTGTTTCCTCATCTTCTCAACCTCTGTTTCCAGTCCTATAACACCGGCTCTCTGTCCAGCCCCTGTGTAAGGTCAGCTCTCAGAAGCTTAGTCTTCCAAGCACTCTGGGCAAGGACCGATGCGGTAGAATGGACACCAATTCATGGCTGCGGATTCAAAGTCCTGCTACGCCAGGAACAATAGAAAATTACACAAATGATTAACTTACCTTTTACTCCTTTTTGTGAATACTAAGAATGAACTGTAATGAAAAGTATTCAATTTTATAAACTGATCTAATGTTTTAAAAAATTTGAATGATCCGTTTGCTCACACATTATTTTCTGTATATATTCCTTTCAGCACTCAATAGTCACAATTCACTCCCTTATGTGCCTGGTGGTTCATTTATGCTACATACAAAATTTAACGTGTTTAATATTGAATAGTTAAACATTTATTTATTGTATATATTCCACCAGTTTCAAGAGAAAAAAGTTAAAGCTCTGGTTTGCAAACACAACTCTAATGCCTTGATTTTAATTCCATTCTTTTTTTTTTTCCTTTTTTTATTTTTTGAAGACGAGATTTGCAGAAGTTAATCGAATCTGGTTTGATATCCTAAAATGTAGTTTCAGTAAGCATTTCTATGAACAATATAACAAAATAAGGCTCAGACACAGTAAAGGAAAAATTCTGTCTTGAATACTAGTGACAATTTTTTATTTACTATCCTCATATCTAGTGTACATTTTAGACTCTCAATAAGAAAAGGCAAACAGAAGCACGGTTGCAGCAAAGCAAATGAACAATTTTAGTAAAGCAAAAAATTCTGAGCCTATTTATTTTGAAACTTCCTCTGAACATAATGTGCTGAACCTCTGCGGTTCTCACTTGATGCCTGTCAAAACTCTGCCCCTAGTCTCATTTACTTTTTTGTTGAGCCTGCTCTTACTTTGGATACAGTAATGTGTAAAAAGTAGGGGTTTTTCTGTTTATTTAGTGTTCTCGTTAAATTCAAAGCATAAATTCTCAGTTCAGTTTTTCTCTGAAGTGTCTTTTGTTTTTAGAAGGACTGAATTTGCCATCAGGTGTTAGGACTTTAACTGGTATTGAATCCATATAATAACCGAACTGCATGTTCACAACATGCTTGCTAGGCTGCAAGTCACCATTTTGCGCAGTTCTTTGGCATCAGTGATGAAGATCACTGTTTTGCCTGGGATATGGGATTATGGCTGACCACTGCATAAATTTCTCAGCATCTATTTGGAAAGGGAGGGAGAACCAAGCCTGAGTTTGCTTTGCTTTGTGATGAGACGCATTGTGCCAATCCCTTATTACTACCAGAGGGATTGCACAGAGCAGATATCTAGCTTAGTTGGCTCATTCATTTTCCTGCAGTGCTGTGCCTGAACACCACTCTTACCTGACAAATAGGCCAGCTTCTCCGTCTGAACAACAATCCAGGGCTTTTACATGCTCTTGTCATAAAAATCCAGCAGTCCCACTGAATTGCCTGGCTGCCATCAGCAGATAGATGCAACTCCCAGGCTCTGCCTGTGGCTCTGAACCCACCGGCCAGCTCGGCTCTCTTGGTTCACTCACGAGCTGGACTGTTGCATACAGCCCTTCAGCTGGAGAGCTGGTGCAACTGGAAGGATATGGTGACAGCGTGAGTGGAATTAATGAGCATCTAAAACTATGTTCATATTTAGAAGTCTAAATAAGTGGTATAGCTCTTTTATTGGGCTGAATACTGATTGAAGGGATGATTATACTGACATAGGAGCTAGCATTTCCTTGGGGGCTCTCCAATAAGGTCAACAGCATCTAAGTAGCCCTTACCAAGTCTGGAGAAAGAGAAGGCAGACAGGGAACTCCTATAAAAACTTACTGTTAAATATTGACTTTTATCTTGGCATTTCCAGGACCTGAAAGACTAAAGGAAATGATATTATGTCAATATTGGAATGAAGAGACAATGGGCACTTTCATTGCTGGGTATGTTAAACAGATCTTCTGGCCCATCTGGATCTTCGGTAGAAATGTGCTGATTCATTTTGGGTTCATCTTTCATTACTCTTCAGTGGTGGATCTTTTTTCTTTGTAGAAAAACATACCCGCAGAAGGAAACTGTGAGATTTTTTTTTTTTTTTTTTTTTTTTTTTTTTTTTTTTTTTTTTTTTTTTTTTTTTTTTTTTTGTACTGACCTTCACTTTCTCATCTCAGGATGGTTCCGGGCCTTTATAAAAACAAACTTCTGCAACTTAAGGGAAAAAAAAAAAAAGGTTAAGAATAGCTTCATTCTTCAAAAAAGTACACTTTCAGTACATACCCTCTAGAATTTTCATACTGGGGAAAGAATTACAGTATATGCCTCCTTTTACATCCGGCATGCCTAGCAGAAGTCTGAGATTCTGGCTCATGTTCTGGGGCTAGATGTTGGAGACCTGGTCCTTTTCCTCTCATCCCATGACAGTCAATTATATCTTACAAGATGGATTTTTTGCTTATTATAGATAGGTAATTTTTTTTTTTAACAGAGATGTTTGGATGGACAATACTTCATGATGGTGACATCTACTAGAAATGCTTGTGCTGAAAATAAGCTGTTGTTTGGGTTGTCAGCCCCAGCTGTCCCCCAGCAATCAGGGCTCTGTCCGTGGCAGCAGCACCATAGGGCCAGCCACCAGCTGGGTCTGGAGGAGGAGTGGTGTCCTAGGCCCACTGTAGCTGCAGCCAGCTGGGGTCCCCTGACAAAATCTCTTCCACAAAGACATGGTGGGGGATGACGAGACCAATAGTGTTGACAAAGCCCCGCGCAAACAAATGAGTCTTTGCTGGGGCACTGTTCCACCATGCCTCTGCTTTTAATGTCTGTAGGAATGAGGCATCTTGGAGTCTTTCTCTAGAACCGGACTATAAATTCAAATGTTGTTGTGGCACAGAGATCTGACAGATTTTGGGGCAGATAGGACAAGTGGGCAAGTGAACAAAACTTCATGAAAATAAGACAAATCCAGCAATGAAAATAATTTAGTTCCTTTTCGATAACTACTGCACTTTCAGCTACTTAACAGCACTGGGTTAAGAGTGATTGTATCGGGAGTTGTGCTGGCAAAAGTGTCTGAACAATTAGGCTGGAAGTATCTGTATAGACAAGCCCTGGACCCTGTATCTCCACCATGCATCTTACTATTCCAACCTTTAAGTTTTTGTTTACATCTAACAAAGCCATGCACCGAGGCAGAGCTGAACAGACAGACTAATCAGGGCCAAGTTTTCTGCAGACCTGTCAATTTTTACTTCAACAATACTTTCAAATACATGAATAAATTTGGGAGACTGAAAGATAAATAGATCTCAGTCTGATAGATCAGGCTATGTTAGTATTTCTTCCCTCCGCAATTGTAGTCTTCCACTTCTAAGAGACAATTTTTTCTCTGGAGTTGCAAAACATTTTTCTCACAACTTGCAGCTGCAAGCTTCTTCAGGACAAGAGACACAGCATCTCCCAAGTATCCTATGCTTTTATAGCATTGTCCAAGGGATTTACAAGTCTAATAAACATTTTGCCTGGCTTGTGGTGCTGTGATTTATAAGCCTTTCAGAATTCATAAACTAAAAGCACACTAGTCCCTGCTCAGTTGATTATAAATGTGCTTTCACAAAGCCTGCAGTAAGATCAGGACTCTCTCCCTCCACTAAATGTCTCACGTTACCTAAAACTCAGAAATCTGACCTAGAGGTGACCATTGATTGCTCCAAAGAAAGGACAAGTACATGGGTCTGCTGAAAAGTCAAGTGGCATTTGGGCTGCCTCCTAGTCTGTTCTTTTGATTTGATGTTATTGTGCCTGCAGACTGTCTGTTTTTAGACTGTCAGCCCCAAGAGGATGTACATGCTGTGCTGGCAGGACTAGCATAGGCCTCCCTGTGCAGCCTTGCCATCGATTCTCTGCCTCGTTCTGGAGCAACTGATTTTTAAAATGTACAAGGGAATAGCTCAGTCTCTGTCCTAGGCATCCATTCAGAGATTGCCAAAAAGGCACTGGGTCTGGAGATGACATGCAAGAGAGGCTAAGCATTTCAATGGGTCTTTATCTGCTGAAGAAGATGGAGCACTGGCTAATCCTCAAGTCCACAAATTTGGGAAAGAAACTACAGGTCTGAAAAGTACACACGAGCACCACCCTGTGCAAAGCCCAGTGACAGGACGTCCAAAACATGCAGTGTTTCACAATCCCATTCTCTCCTGCTGAGCTCCTCCCTCGGGGAAGGAGTGGAAACATCACGGAAGCAGCTTGCCCCGAGACACGCTGCCAAACAGCTCTTTTTTACAATTACTCCATACTAAGCCACATTATAAGATAATTATTTCATTAGCTGGAATGCATGTTGGGACAAAGCAATCTTTGCCCTTTCCTTTTCATCTCCAGTTAGGAACAACATGGGAAGAGCCGCAGAGGGAAGGGAAAACCTTTGAACACCCATGTGTTTACTTCTCTTTAATAGCTCCAAATCCAGAGAAAGTTAGGGAGTTCACTGGCAAGAGTTAAATATTCAACAGACCCAGCCAAGAACTTTGCAAGCCTTACACGATTTGTATTATTCTGTGCAATAAAAGCACAAGAAGAGTTGAATCTACTGGCCTGTTTGACCAGCTGTGATCAGACATAGCAGTTTCATTAATTCCATTCATTATCCATTATACCCCCACTCTGAAAGGCAGGTAGGTGATCACTCTGCTTTGCCATCACTCATAATAGAGACAGTCAATCAAACACACTGTCACATTTAATACCAGCAAGTCCAAGGCACTAGTCAGGACAAGATTCAAACCTCTCAGAGAAAAGGACTGCTGCTCTATGTTGACTGGGCTGGAAGAGGTAAGATACTTCCTAGTTAAACAAATGGGACTGAGGAATATAGACCTTGACTTCAAAAAGCAGGCAGATGGAAATACTGGCAGGTTTATATCAAGACCATGAAATAAATGTGTTTTTGAAAAAGAAAGAATCTTTCCCATAAAATCTTGAATCGGGTATTTGTTCAGCACAGATAAGTTGAAGGGATAGATAAGCATTTTGGAAAGGAAGGCCTCACTGAGTTATGTCTGTAGAAGATCTGTAGCAACAGTTGCAGCAGGGTCATTGGACAAACTGAGGGCTGCAAAAGGTCTTGTCGGCACAGACGATGCCAGCCCCCTTCAATGTGCTCCTGTATGACCTTCTGGTACGTGCAATGGGCTGGTCCAGCAATAGACCTTCAGAGTGGGCTTACCCAAGTTTCATCAGCACACAGATTGATAGCCAGTCTTCAGTCATATGCCTCTTCCACTCGCATATGAATTTTTAAAAATTAGTTCCTATAGCTACTCCCTCCTCTGCCAGTTATTCTATTCTTATCACTATAAAGAGCAATTGGCTCAGCGGGTATTGAGTCGCAACACTCATGCATATGGAGAGGCTTGATTGCTAATTGAAGAAGGGTAAACTCAGTAAGCTGTGTAAGATTTGAAGTGTAACAGAAAAACTTATTAAAGAGAAAATATCAACTTCATAAATGGTACATTCAGAGTTCCTTTCCTCTCAGCCCATTAAAGCAACTGTGAATGGTGTGTGATCAGCGGAGGAGCTGTTACAGTGATAAAAATTGGATCCAAACAGGAAAAGGAAAAAAAGCAAAAGTATCCTAGAATGGTTTCATTTCCAATACTCAGACAGGTCATCTGAATGGTTGTAACCAAATCAATAGACCCACAATTAACTACACAGTCACACAGCATGGAAACTAAACGCAGAGAGATCTGAAGTGATCAATACATGGGCTTGCTTGTTCCAGTTGTTGTTGAAACACAGGCATATAGCTG
>NW_010428151.1:0-1228 GCF_000710305.1 Buceros rhinoceros silvestris | reverse complement strand
CTGCTACATACTGTGAGCAAAGCTGATTCTCAGGATAATGCCACTGAGAAACGAATTGGATCCAGTGATTAATGTGACACTGTGTGTCCCACAGCATGCACATACTTGCATCTGTACGGAAAGGCATGAAATCAAAAAGGCAAGTTGTTTGATATGAAAGGAAAATTAATCTGTGGTGGAACTGCTTCAGAGAACAAGAGTGTTTCACAGCATCACACCCTTCCCCTGGTTGATTGTTTCTCTTATGGCTTATTCTACAGCCATTACAAAGTATGCATGACTGCAAAATCAAAAAAATGGGGATGGTTTACTGTTTGGAATGAAAACAAAGAAGAGGTAGGGAAAGAGAAGAAAAAGAGGCAGAGGATGGATCCAATGAACCTGCAGATGTGTGTGCCCTACCAAATGGCATTTCCACACTTCGTCCCACTGCTCTGTAAAGGTCCATCAAAGTCAAACTTCCTGGCATCCTACTTTCTTTCAAGAACAGCCAGTCTTGTGCTGCAGCCTGCCATTCTTGGGCACCAGAAAGACCAAAACTGTGCTGCTTAGCTCACACAAGGGATGTTTCAAGCCCACTTGAGAGGGAGGAAGAGTTCAAGCTCAACAGTATTGACCATGGCAGGGCCTATATGCCCATCAATTGATGTAAGTTGCAGCACACTGAGAGGCATCAATGTTGCTGCAAATTTTTCAAAATGTTTAAGCAAATCTGAGGAAAATTAAGCAAAAGAAACATAAAGGGTTACGTTAATTCCTAGTACATTGATCTGCAGGAGTTGCACTTAAAATACACCTGGCTTATAAAACATCATGTGACAATAAATAAACATAGCCATAAATGATTATGTTTGAAGGTCAAATCAGATTTTAAAATTCAGGATGATGTTACGTTGTTGTTTGTTTGTTTGTTTTTCAGCAGAGCTAATATGTGCTCATTTCCTTTCTAAAAATACTATCACAGCCCTAAGCACACTCTCCTGCCTCCCTGTGCCCCTGGGACAGAGCAGCTCTGGGACCTCTGATCAAGCTGCTCAGACAAAAACTGTGGGAGGGCTGTGAGGAGCCTTGTCAGGGCTTTTCCCCACTTGCTTTAGCTCACTTCACCCTTGGTGCTTCATGACTGTGCTGGTTTGGGCTGGAGTAGAGTTAATTTTCTTCATAATAGCCAGTATAAGGCTATTTTCGGGATTTGTACTGAAAACAGTGTTGATAATATGGGGATGTT
>NW_010428150.1:1105-1372 GCF_000710305.1 Buceros rhinoceros silvestris | reverse complement strand
ACCACTCTCTCCCCAGGCCCTGCGTGCAGCCGGCTGGTCTGTCTCCATGATGGATCTCGCCGGCGTGGATCACTTTGACATCATCGAGAAGCTGTCGGAGGAGAGCTACGTCCTCACTCAGGTAGGGGAAGGGCTCCCGTCCTCCCGTCGCTCTCGGCATGGCTGAGGCTGGCAGCCCAGGAGGGCCATGCTGAGGCTTCCCCTGCGTACTGGGCTGCGGCCTTGGGGCTGGCCGTCATCTCCAGGGGTGGAGAACTGGGGCCAGGC
>NW_010428150.1:372-860 GCF_000710305.1 Buceros rhinoceros silvestris | reverse complement strand
GCCACCCCCCTCCCGCCCCCCTCCCCTGCTCCCCTGTGCCAGCCAGCCGGGTCTCTCAGTGCAGGGCAGTGCTGCCTCCAGACACCCTCTGTGCCCCTCCACTCCACCCAGCCCGTAGCCAGGTGGGTGGCTCGGAGCGGGGGAGCACCGACTATCACCGATTCTCACCCGGGCTGGTGTTTGCCCGTGTGTTCCTGCCCGTCTGGAGCGCAGGGGGCTGGCTGTCCTGCCGGACTCTGGGCCACTGGGTGATGATGTTTGTTCCCTCAGTCGCCTTTAAACTGCTCATGGCCAATACGACATAAACCAGGAACAGCTGCTGCTGGGGTGTCTCTGCTTCCTGGGGCGCCGGGCCTGCGCTAAGCCGGCGAGTGCACCTAAGACACGGCTGCTGCTGAATTTCCTCTCCCAGTGCGGAGCTCCAGTCCTGAGGCTGGGCTCGGCCTGGGCAACACAGAGAGCTCAGCCCAGCTCTTTGCACAGGCACA
>NW_010428150.1:0-227 GCF_000710305.1 Buceros rhinoceros silvestris | reverse complement strand
CACAGGCACAGGGACTCACCATCCCGTGATGTGACAGGCTTGGCAGGAAGGGGAGCCCGGAGAGGCCGGCCATGGCTGCGGGGAGGCTGCGGGACTGGGGTAGCAGCAGCCTTTGGGGATGGGGTGACAGGGGTGCACTGGGGAGCTGTCAGGTGTCCAGAGGACAAGCAGACACGAGGAGGGTCTTTGCTTAGGGCTACTGGGGAGCAGCTCCGGGGGACGAGCGG
>NW_010428149.1:360-14109 GCF_000710305.1 Buceros rhinoceros silvestris | reverse complement strand
GGCAGCCCGCGGCAGTCCCGCCGCTCTGCCCCGTGCGGCGATTCCACGGGGAGGGGAGGAAGTACCGGGCAAATGAAAGATGAGAAAAGCAGAGATAAAATGTTCTGTGCTGTCACATGTGCTGCGTAAGCTAAAACCCATCAACAGTTCACATTACAAAAAAATGGTGAAATGGTGAGACCTCCAACACAAGAAAAAGGCAAAGTAATGAAGGGATTTTCTTCAGTGTCACAGCCTCGTCCTGCTAGTTTGTGTTCAGACGCGCTCTCGGTACAGCGCTGTGCGTTTGCCACATACTGGTCCACGCCGTGTGGCGCAACAGCAGCATCTTTAAAGAGTTCCTCAATAAAAGTGATAACCAACTTGGTATCTCCGCAGGCCTGTTTCAGAGGTTCGGGCTCTGGGTGGCCAGACCTACACAGCTAGCTCACAACTGGCCCCAGCTCCACCGTCAGGCTCGCAAAGCTACTGTTAGAGTGATCGTTCATAGATGTTGTGCGGTAACTTACAAGTCTTAAAACATTTTAATTTGTTATTCATGCCAGAACCTGAAATACAAAGTTCTTTACAAATAAAAAGATTGTTGTTGCCTCTGTTGTTGCAATTTCCAGGAATAAAACTGGCCACATATTAGGAAAATAACAGGAACGCTTGGCAGGCACGGTGACAAAAGTACATTCCTAATTGCAGACCACACAGCAGCCTAGCACGGCTACATCTAAACATCAGTCCTTGTACATTTAACACGGGTAAGTAAAAAAACTGGTAAAATTGAAAGAAATCTTTCCAGTCTGAAAAACACTCGGCACTTAAAGAAAAGTCTGCACCGCCAGGAATACTTTGGGTTTGCAGAGAGGGTGCTGCACAGCACCGCAGCCTCCCAGAGCAGCACCCAGCAGCGACTCCGCGTGCGCCAGGGAGGGCTGCCTGCTCGCCAAAGGTACTCCTCGCACCAACATTCCTGTCGCAAGCATCGGGGAGGCTATTTGACATTTTTCTTTACAAGGCTGGGGATGTAATGTGGGTCTTCATTTCTGCCTCTTGGATCACTCCTTGTGTACAATCGAGCAATCTCTGGCACAAGATCTGCGTTTAACATAAAATACGTATTTGCAAACTTGTTTATTGATGGGTTTGTATATATCTGGTGTTTAAGCAGATACAATCTCTGAAGGCAGAAAAAGCCATCCTGTGTATGGACTTGGCGAAATCAAAAATTCCTGTAACTAGTTTAGTACCTGAGAATAATGTGGAAATATGTGGAAATACTTGACCAAAGAGATGCTAGAATTAGAAATAATGTGACAATATTAATGAAAGCGAAGTGGAAGATCTATAAAGATGATGTACTAGCTCTCACTGACTGCCAGTGTTAAGATTAATGGCTATACTGGAATGACTAATGCATTACTATGCAGTGTAAAGTACACTCCTCGTGGTCAGCCAGCACCCAGAACATAGTTGCAATAATCAAAAGATTTTGTGGTAACTAGAACGGTAGCTCCTTCTTCTGTAGCTGGCAATGGAAATGAAGTTTCAGAGCCAGCCTGAGGTTTTACCAAGCCACAGTCACTGCAAGTGCATTCTTCCACCGAATACATTAATGTTTCACTTTGAAGTGAGCGTCTAATTCCTTCCACTGTCACCCTGCTTTCAGGATTAGCCTTCAGAATATTATCCAGCTCCACAGGAGAGTCTGTAAACATACAGAGGTTAATTTAGTACATACATCATACCCTACTGGACATACGGTTAGGAAAGATCCAAATTCATTACCTTCCAACGTTCCTAACCTTAGTAAAAGTTTTAAGATACACTGAAAATGTTACAATGTAGTTATGTATGATTATCTTTTGTTCTAGGACAATATACCCCCTATACTTCAGAATAAATATTCAAGTAAGCTGACACATATTTTCATATCAGTTATTACTAACTGGCTGAACACTCCACAAATATTAGTATTTGTAAAATGTTAAAATAACTTTAATTTTTTTCACCTTCCCAACTCTACCACATACACTCTCACAGGCTAGAATATTAAGAAAAATTATTTCATGTTTTATAAGATGGAAAACTGGTATTGAATGCGTATCCTCCAGCTGGGTAGAATTCCTTTTGCAATCAGCGAGAAGAGGATGAAACCCTTTTAAAGATCTTTTACTACTGTGAGTTCATAAGCGATTTGTCAAACACCAGCAAATAAGCCAGGTATGAATACGCAACAAAAACAATCCTGACACGATCCAGCACCAACAGAGAGAGATTGCTGCTTTCACAAGTTTTCATCTGGGTATTTTATTCTCTAATAACTTCAGCGACTTCACTGAGACTATTTGAGGAATACAAAACAATCAAAACCCCCAGTTATCTGGAATATAAATGATATGCAGAATTTACACATGGTAAGAGTAGCTAAAATGCACAATGATCTAGAATTATTTGATAAGGAGTGTTATTTATTCACCTGTTTTCTTCGGTTTTTCTTTTAGTTGCTTTAGGTGCTTCCATTTAAACGAGACCATTAATGTGAACAGAGCAAGCATTAAAATTACTCCTAAGCCCAAACAAATCCAGAGAATTCCACTTGAATCAGTACCTTACAAAATAAAAGAGATGCATTAAATTAATCATAAACAACAACCAACGAACACTAAACTTGTCCCACACATAGAACTTCTGTATCAAAGGAGCACTCTACTGAGTGGCAGCTCAAGCAAAGCTCAGAGCTTTAAAACTACTCTTCTTACACACATACTCATACAGGACACGCTGCACACGTCTTTAATATTTTGGGGGCCTGTATATTATTCTGACAAACTCTTTCCACGTTTTAGATCTCTTTGAGTTTCTGTGTTTACACCTCTATGTAAAATAAACAGGAAGATGCCCAGCATAGCCACAAAGTATTGCAGAAATATCACTTACTCTTATCACAGTAGTTCTCACATGAAGGCGGCGGTGTACTGGAACATCGAAGATGACAAGGCTTACAAGAGAGCAGCAAATTATCAAAGTATTCATTTTTGGGGCAGTGTGCCATCAGGGTCAGTAATTACGGAACTGGAAAGCCACAGAAATGGTATAAGAGTGAGAATCATCTACAAAGGGCTTTTCAGTTCCCAGTCTTAGCAAGGCGAAGAACAGCTAGCAGTAACAGACCTCCAGCACAGCTCCGCTGCATAGCATCATGTTCAATAAAAAGGATTCGACTCTCAGGCCCCCAGGGAATTAATGTTCCTTTTTCGGCAATTCACAATTGTAAAAAACCTGAACAGCTGCACCAAGATAATTTTCAATGTAAATTTGGTCTGAAACAGAAAATGGTTATTTATAGCAGGCATTTCTTGAACAGGTGCTAAGCATTACCAGCTCCAGAAAAGCAAGAAGATCTCTCCAAACAGGAGTTCGTAAGAATTGTTCTTGTCTTTAGAATTGTGTGAGGTTTTCATGGTGATGGGCCACGGTAATTATGTTTTCCTGTAATATGCAAACTATGCCATGTTTACTTTTTATTCTTTTTGTTCCAGACAAGGAGCGTAAGATGGAAAACACAGAGGCAGGAGGGATAGCAGTAAGAAGACAGGCCCAGTTCAGTTTCAACGTTTGCCACTGACTCATTCTCCAACTGTAGAAAACTTCCTTTGTACCTGTTTCTCTGGATGGACAGTAAGACATAGAACACACTGATGATGAAAGAATTGCTTTTTGTACATGAATTGTTTTCTGACTTTACGTGAGATACTATTAAAGTACAAGTTTAACAGTTACTTCATAATTGTGTTGCACAAAATACATCTAAGACGTTCAATTATAACAGAAAGACAAAAAACTAGAGATTTAGTCACTGGGCTATTGCTCCTCAATTTCAATCCAGCCTCATTCATCTAGTCTTAGGTTTGGGTCAGCTTCTTTGCTTGGTTCATTTTGGGGGTTTTAGCTGGGTTTTTTGCTTATCACCACAGTTATATGAGAAATCTAATGAGATTACAGTCTAATCATGAAAGAAGAGCTATATGAGTATTTTACCATTTTGATTCAAAACATTATCTACATTTATTCCCTTATTTTTCTATAATGCAGAACTGTCACTGTTCTAATACTGTATGTAATGCTGCACCCAGCATGGAAAAATAGGTGAACCACAGATGTCATTCTTGCGGCAGAGTGTACATGACAGCTCCTTCCCAAAACCCAAACCCCTGGTAATTAAGCAATACATTTTTCACAGATAGGGAGCAACGATGGTAAAGGTTCTTTAACGTGCCATTTACATAAACAACCACCACACAAGTCAGTCTTTTCTCCTTAGCTATATATAGTTTTACGGATGTATATAATGACAAAACAGAGGTGGCAAATGATAGAAAAACTAAGAGGAATTACAACTGCTGTGGCCTGTTGCCTTTGTTTTCCACACATCCTTTCAAAAGCCCTACTTCTCAAGGGTCTGAAAGCGAGCATACAATCAGAAGATCTTGATAAGCAGTAACTCCCAGTTACAGAACTTGCGACACATCTAAAACACGCGTTATGTCAAAGTCTGTGGCCTGTGGTTCCCCTGCTGTTTTCACCAGCTACTTGAGATTCCCCAGAACTTTTGAAGACAAGAATCAGCGGAGTGGTTTTGCAGTTGCATTTGGGGGGAACATTTCTTATCTGCCCATGCCTCTAAAAAGCATACCACAAATATTTATCCTCAAAGCAGAAATTAATCTAACATAACTGTTTCTCAATTCAGTAAAACACTGTGTTGTTCGTTCTCAAAAAAAGCGTCAAACTGCGCCCGAAAAAGCCAACTCATCCAACAGAGGATTACTTGGTGCAGCGTGCAGAAAATGTACTTGACAGTTATTATGTAGATGGGTGCTGGCAATTGCAGTAAAAGACTTGGGGAAATAAGGTGCTATAGGAGTAACGAAAACATTTTCTGTCTTAACGAGATTTTTGTGCAAGCTTCATTTTTGAATAATTTTGATAGGAGAAAGTTAATTTTAAAAAATATATCAATCTTTAAGCACTTTGCTGGGAGAATTGTACTGTACCAACTGTTTTTAGTGAGAAATCTAATACCTGAATTTAGAAGCTGTTTATAAAGTAGAATATTTCATTCAACCAGCCAATGAAATAAAAAACAGATGCATTAAGAATAAATTCATTGTAGCATTAAAATAAGCATATTGTTACTTAGAAACTGTAGTAATGTTATGTTACTAATTTATCGTTGGGTAACACACATTAAATCCTCTAAGCAGCACGCTATTTCGTTATATGTAGACTGCACATGCACCAAGGAAAGAAGTCAGAGATGAGTGGATAATGATGGTTCTCATACAGTGATGTTTACCTTTAGGGAATAATAAATATATGGCCTAGTTACTGTGCAATTACATTTCAGGTTTTTTCAGTTATGGAATTTACAGGGCTTGCGCTGGCTTTCCACAGACTTACGTGTTGATAATAATAAAGGCTTTCTCCTTGTCCCTTGATGTTACTCCAAAAGGATGACAGAAATCAGTAGATTTGTACAAAATAAGAAAGTATTTATCAAATACAATAATCATTTAACTGTAAAACCACAAAGTGTTGCCAGGAAGGTATTTCTGCACTTACATTGCTGTACCTTAAGTTCAAAGACTCCCCAAGATATCCTCTAAGAATAATATAATTCAGACAAGTTAAGCTGGCCTGGAGTTGGCATCATTACAGAGAGTAATGGGAAATACATTTAAGGAGGAAAGTGTAAACAACAGGGAAAAAAAATAAAAACAATTCTCAGACGTGCTTCTAAAATGTTTCATTCTGACTCAAGAGTGACACCCAGGGACAATTTATAAAGAGCCACGTGAAATACACTTTGCTCTCCTAATGTGCTTATCGACCACTGACAACCTCTCCCTGCGCTTCAGATCTACATCTGGAAGCAGTAAAACACTTTAAAGAACAATCTTAGCGTACTGTCAATTCTACTAGGGTATCAAACTACTGAACGGGATTTCAAGAAATCAAATAACTTTTGCTGGTGAAGAGATCCCAGGTAGGTAGCAGCACAGCGCAGACCAGGAGGCAGAGCTTTGGAGCTGTACACACACACTTAGATTTACGGTGTTCTATCATGCGAGCAGAAGACCCAAGTGACATGTGGCTGTGGCAGAATACAGGCACACTGAGCATCCAGCCACAGCATTTCCTACCGTCATCCCAGATCTGACTGTTGGTTTCCTTAACATCTGGAGAAGCCTGAGACTTCCAGAAGTCCTTGTCAGTGCCCATTTCTAACATGTGCTAAACTGGTATTACTTACGTGACAGAAATTGGTCACCTGAAAAAGGTAAGGAGAATTTTATCTTTCACAATTTAATTTGAAAAAAGCTATTGTGAGTTTCAACACTGAAATCATAATACAAACACTATAAACTGAAGAAGTGTGACTGTTACGTCAATCATTAAACATAAAGATTGAAATTCATCTCTTACAGAACAGTAGCTTAAGGTCTGTTTACTACAAACTTCAACAACAAAGCTTTGTTCTGACACTGCCTGGGGTTTCTCTGTTCGTGCTTGTGCCAGCTTTTTTGCCCGACTGTACTTGAGAAATTCTGCTGGCATAATTACATAGCACTCACCAAGAGAAAGAGGGGTTTCTGCTAGGACTATCACACTGCCTTCACAAACAACATTAGCTGGGCTGACAAAGGAATTCTTCTGGCTGTATAATGGATTCCTTCTACATTGGTCATTTTGTGCTGGGACAGCTCTTCTGCATAGCACATGTAATTTTTTTTCCACTCACTAAGGTAACGGACCTACACTGTCAAGTCTTATAGTGCAGACTTGGTCTGAGTCCTCTCCAATACACTAAAGCTATTTAGAGAGAGAACCCAAAGAAAAAAGTCCTGTATGAGTCACCTCATCACAACTCTAAAAATCTGGGAGATCAACGTACACACAAAAAACCCACCACTTTTTCTCCCCTAAGGTGCTGCACTTCAAGAAACAGCAGTCTTACTGACAGTTATCTCCTAAAAAACTGCTAAAACTTTCTGACACGGGTATTTCCAGAAAGCCGTATTTTGTTAGTTCTATGCTGGGAGAGGGATGATAAGCGGTTCTAGGAGTAGGGTACACGTTGCTAGTAAACGTAAGGAAGGGGTTATTAAAGGCTTCATGATGTTCATTAACTTTAACAAGCTGCACAGAACAATGCTCTTTTTAGAGGCAATACTGTTTAAAGTCATTTGGGCTGCAGTGCAAAATCAAGAACAATGTGGATTTAGCCTGTTTGGTTCAGCACGTTCTAATTAGACCTCTGCTTTGAAAAGACTGACCTTGCTATTGCAGCAAACTAACACTAATCAGTGGTATAATGCCAACAGGAGTAATGGAGTCACAACCAAAATAAATGTGTACGAACACCTGTGAATGATGTGAAGTGCTTGGCACACGCTGAAGTCTAACAAGAACTTTTCTTCTGATAATTTTCAGCGAACTCTCTAGCCGTTCAGTGTTTGCGGGCAAGTTTAGGTAACACACAACTACTTTATTTCAAATTCCCACGTACAGCATCACGGTTCCAAGACAGCAGGGAAATTGTAATTGATTTAGCCACCCCTATTCCAGAATAATTCCCATGCAAATTGCCTTTCCTGGAATAAAAATACTGGCACAGAATAATTCCGGAGTAATTAGTCCTATTTAGAAACAAGCTCACTATTTCATTCTCACAATTGCATAATGAAGTCATTATTTTCTGCAATAATGTTAACATGTGAACTGGCTAGAGAAGAACAGCTTTTAAAATCCCATGACGCTGTTATTCTTTCTTCATAACAATAATGCCATTTTGCTTTAGTTATTACCAAAACTAAAATCTTAAGGGATCTCTAACAGACAAAACACTCCCTCAGCTGGAATTCTGGAGAATTAAGAAGGGGAAGAGAAAGCACATGAAAATCTCACATGGAACCAGTTTGGTATTCCCACTTCCCTGGAGACAGCCAGCATTAAAACTTTCCCTATGAAACATAAGCGTTAAATCCTCTTACCACATGTATGAGGCAGGACATCTGGCCCAGAGATGTCATGGAACCCAGCAGTGGACATGGCAGTTCTGAGCTTCTCCATGTCAGGGAGTCACGGCATTAAGAAAGGCTGTGAATAAACAGCATTTTACACACCCCATTAACACCCTGTATTGGTATTTTCAGCGCTAAGTTCAGCATTTTCACTGCCTGACAAAAACATTCTTTATTAACACAGTCTAGAAAAATTATATGAGGTACAGCTGAATTCTGTTTGAGAGTGAGGACTCGCCTTGTGCATCTCTAAGCCCCACTTTAAATGCTAGCCAGCTTTTCTGCATTTTTTACCTCTATATCAAGCCACAAGACTTACAATTTATTTGCTGGCATCCAGAATTGCAGATTCTCTCTGTTACTTGTCCCCTGCTAGATCAGTACCAGCTACAGCCAGTGGAAGAACATCTGAGGATCTGGCACTTAGACGTTATCACTGCTGGTCAATCAACTCAACATCCCAGCCCCTGAGAGTCTAAAATTTGTTTCAGGGAGCAAAAATATCTTCTGCTTCCATTTATCACTTCCAGAGAATTGATGCATCTTAGGCTTGCAATATTTACTCTCCACATCCAACAGATTTAGAAGTGAAAACAAACTTACTCTAATAAAGCAGAAGGTTAATTTCCTAATCAAAACATTGCTAATCAAGATGAAAGTATGAGAACAACTGAACAGAGGTCTGGATTATACTTGACACGATTTATTTTCAACTGCTTCAGTATCTTACTTGACACGATGCCTCCTCCCACCTACCTAACTGCCTTTCAGATCTCGAAAACCACAGTCTCTACCTTTCTTGAAAACAGATTCCCTCCTGCCTCTACCTTTTCCAGTCCTAACTTGGCCACTGTATTCATCCTTAAAGCGATCGTTCTCTCCCCTTCCTTGGATGCGCATTCTTTGCTCATTAAGCAATCCTTCTACTGTTACATCTCCAGCTGTCATAAGGTTTGTAAACTGTGCATAGATTCTTCACAGTGTGCACACCTAACCCCCCATCTTTGTTTATGTTGAGCTTTGAGAGCAAAAAAACCCCAAGCCTAAGAGTTTTGATAGCTAAACCACTTAACTAAACCACCCTCCCTCTATCATTTATCAGTCTGGAGGCTGATGATATCAAAACCACAGAAGAAATTCTGTCTCAGGAGTAAACTGCAATGACTCTGCATTCAAAGAGAAGCACCTTGAACAAACCACTAGCTCGCACTAAACTTACAGATTTTTCAAATCCATACAACAGGCTAACTAAGCAATAGATCACACAGCTGAGAACTCTGAGCCTCCAGTTAAAGTCACCTGAAAAAAAGGGATGGCACTTGTGAAAAAAATTACCTTTCATCCTTTATTTCTAGAGAAACTCAGAAAGGGAGGTTGTGTGTGCATATGGAAGTGAGAGACACAGGACTGCCTTGGAAAACAATGAGCTGAGTATATGAAGTATTTGCGAGGTAAGGAGATAGACACACAGAATTATAAACTGGTATTTTGGTGTCTGGACCCACGTATTTCCTTTGTTATCTAAAGTAAAAGAATTAATTCTATGCCTTTTTTGAAGCCTGCAGTATGTGCTTTAACCACTCCAAAAGAAAGGCTTTAGATTGGAGACCTCAGTAGAAGAATCCAGCTCAGAAGTACTCACCTCCACCCCCAATGGGTAAGAGTTAAGATGCTAAATTCCTTTGAGAATGCCCCTTTGCGAGCTTTCCACACCTGCGGAAGAGAGCTTCCGCTGTGGTGCGACATTTGGAACAGCAGAGAAGACCTTTATTTGAATCTCTTCCAATCCAATAGTTTAAAATACATTAATGTAAACCAACGCAAACCCAGCAATTACGCGAGCGTCCAGGAGAGGGAGAGTCACAGGTCAGAAACGGCGTTTGTTAAACGGCAGGATTAGAACAAACAAATTGGTGAAAAGATGCTTCCAGGTCAACTTATCTTAGTTTGGATTATTTAATGGTCTTGTGCAAATATAGAAGCCCCTTTATAATTCATTTTATGCTTCCAGGAAAACCAGCAAAGCTTAGGATAGACTTGGCTCCTGGAAGAGCCATCAGGCCGAAACATAGTGTGGGGTTTGTTCTCTACTTCTCAACTACATCTCCACAGACTACCCGGAAAGAAAATTTAACAGAGTTTAATTTATAATCTCCTGGCACCTGATCAAACCTGAACTAGTTCAGTGTTTTCAGTTCTGTGTCAGGCCTTCGGTATTTTCAGTTCTGTGTTACAAAAGCTATTTAGAAACTTTTACACAGCCTTCCTTTAAGAGAGGTATGTCACTTGTACTTAAGTAGGGCCTCAATTCCTATTATGCTAAAAAAATTTTCTGGACTCATTTAACTCCACCCGCTTCTTCTAGGTAATGCTAAGCTTAATTTCTAGAGTGTCTTCTGAGATGGTTCCTTCAGATAAACCTCAGATAAAGAGCTATGCTTCTAGAATGGCACTCACTGAGCACAGCTTCCTGTATCTTTCTTATAATAACTTACCTTGTAACTCTCATCTCTTCTTCCTCCTAGGAAAATAACTTTGGCTTTGTTTTTAAAGGCTCATTCTGACTTCAAAGCAATTCTAAGTATCAGCCTACTCATGTAGGTGCATAACTACCGTACAGATTTGAATACCTTCAAATTTCAGGGCATGGCTCACAGTGCGTCAGTTCAATTTCAGCTTGCTGCCACACCAGAAAGGGAAGCCTTACTCCTCTCCTGCTCCTCCCAGTCCCAGCCAAACACTTTCCTGTTTTGCAGCAGCTCAGGAATTTATCTGATCTCAAGGTAAACTGAGTCAATTCACCCATAAGACAGCGCTCTAAACCTTCCTCCTTACACTGCTGCTGCTTTATGCAGTTTAATAAGCTTACCCGTTGGGGTGAGCTTTTAACTGCTTGCAGCAGTTAACCTGTTTGGAGCCTTCCAGTGAAACGCACCTTCCTTTTCCTCCTCAGTTCACAGAACTAAACCCTTGCTATTTCACAGGTATATCTGCTAGGGTGCAAAGTGCTTGTGAGACCCCTGGGTGAAAGTCACTGCTACAGCACCAAATACTATTCCTATGTCATACGACACTATCGTATACAATATCAACTTCACTGCTGTGCGACTGACTATCACAGGCTGCAAACCAGCGCTGAAACTACCTCGAGATGGTTCAATATGGGAATAGTTTGCTCTGACTAACAACGAAGCCCCGTTCCCACTGTCACTTTATACCAGCTCTGCCATTTGTCAAATACCTCTTAAGAGTTGATTCATCTCAGTAACCCAGGAGGAAAAAGAAAGTGGGCTGTTCTGTAGCTAAATTTAACGAGACAGACTGACTCAGCAAAGGGTCTAACGAGAGCTAGAGGGCAGTGACAGGACAGGTAGAACTGCAGCTGTGGGGGAGACAGTTTCTCTGCACCCCAGTCCCCACCTGTCAACCTTGAGGTGGCCCAGCCTCTTCTTGTCTAAGCAGTGCTTTGGTAAGTTAAGTCAGTCATGATGTAATGATGGATTTATATGGGTGGTTCTCAATAAGAAAAGCTTTTTAGTACTTACTAAATGAAGAGCTAGTGTATTTATTCTAAACATTTTGGTGCAAAAGAGATTTAGACAAGAAAAGCTTTTATAATGCTTTAAAACCTCAAGAGAACATAACCATTTACATTCCAGTAGATATTTTGCCAGTAAAATTATCACGATTCTGCTTAGGTTTTGTTTTGAGTGCCAGCTGTTTGTAAGCGGAAAAACAAACTACTAGCCCTGTTAAAAATTTAATGTTTGAGTTTACACAATTCCTGTGTGCGACACAGCCTGCAAAACAGGTTTGTACGGTCTGAAGGACATCTGGCATCTTCTGAATTTCTGTGGACTAATTGTTCATATCCTAGCAAGTACCTAAGGAATAAGAACCTGTCAAGGAAGGAAGAAATGTTGGATACACAAGTAGCTGTTTTCCCCTGAAGTCAGTGGGAATACACACTCCCATACTTCCGATCAAACATATTTGGCCCCACTCCCTGTACACCAGGAAAAAAAAACGTTATCCCACCCAATACTTCAGGAGCTGGCAGAATGAAGCTCCATTTCAAAAACCTTCAAGCAGCCTTTTTAAGCAATGTCAAAGTGTAGGTAAGAATTGGAGACCACATGTTCTGCGTGCTGGTAAGGTAAGTCTTAATTGCTCTGGAAACACAGTACCTGCCTCTGGTTAAGCCTTTCCTTCCCTGTGGACTGTGTCGAGGCTCAAATGAAAAACAAGCTTGCAATACAGCACTGCAGTCATTATAAACCTGAGCTTTAAATGCTTATAGTGATGGTAAAACGTGTACAATAACAAGCCACTCTGTCAGCAGAATTCTTGATACTTGGTTTCCACCGGATTCTTGTCTGTTATCCAACAATAGTCACCCATGAGCTTTGTTCCACATGGTGTTACCTTGTTCCCATACCGAAGAAATGTATCTGTTACCTACTGGTTAATAAATGTCACTTAACAAGCAAAGGTTAGCATTTTAAGAAACAACAAAAACCGACCAAGCAAACCTTACTACGTGCAGAGTGCTACGTGGTGGTGTTCCTTACGACATTAGCTGCTTAGGAACCTCATTTCTCACTCCAGTAGCTTTTTTTCTAACTGCTTCCTCCATTCCCCCAGTGCAAACGGGGAAATAAAACCCACGTCTTACAGTCCCGCTGAGAGCTGTGATAGAAACAGGAATCTTTAACAGACGTGTGACTGCCACGCACAGCTGAAACGTTTACTTGTAGTTTCACCAGACTCTAAAACAGTAAGACAGGTGAGAATCTTCCTTAATTATGCTTAACTTTGAACAGCAGAGGCCTTGGCAATGCGTGTCTGAATTAAAAATGAATTATCTGTGGTGTTGGTGGGGATTTTCTTGGTTTTTTTTTTCCTTTTGTAAGTGCTGCCCTGTACACTAGGGTTTCCCTGAATATGATCAGCTGGAAGCACATTTTTCCATTACCTGCCCTGTTGAATTTTTTGCCTGTCAAGGATGTACACGTTGGTGCTGGTGTGCAGCCAGAAACCATCCGGTACTTGTGTCAGGATTATGTTCCGTAAATGCCACTTCAGGAAAGTTTGTGTCACTCTCCAACCAAAGCTGCACAAGATTTTGTACTGACTGGAGATCTTTACATTTTAATTCTAAGTCTGTCTGCTTTCTAAACAACTCCATAACCTGCCCTACAGTGTTGTGTTCAAACACAAATAATGCTGCAGGTGACTCAGTCCCGGCAGGTGAGCACTCACAGAAACTCCCTTCTCCCAAGCACTCACTTTGCCTAGTTATAGATGCTTGTGCGGGACCTTCCAGGGTGAAACGGTGCTATTGCCACCTGTACCACACAGACGGAACCTGCTGATTCCCCTGTCCCTCCCCCTCGCCTCCAAAGAGACTTCGCCTCGAGCAACGTGGTTTGTTTTCCTTTTTTAGTAAGTTCTGATACTCCTACGAGTCCAGGGCCTCAGTACTTGACAAGTCCTACTGAATTTGCTTAACCAGCCTGTTGTTGTTGTTGTTTGGGGTTTTTTAATGATAATAACCTGGTCAAAGTGTGCTGCAGAATTGCCAAAACTGGAGCTTTTAATGCATTCTGTCCACTCAGGGCCGGACACGTACCGAAAGGTTCACTCTCACCTCGTGTGAGGGGGCATGTGGCCG
>NW_010428149.1:0-224 GCF_000710305.1 Buceros rhinoceros silvestris | reverse complement strand
CCTTCCCGCTGGTTAAGAGTGTTTTTTTGGCCACCAGTCTTCCTCTGGGAGGTCTGCTGGCCCTACGCAGCTGCCGTCACTGCACTGTCACTCTGCACCCCCACAGGTGCGGTTTTCCGTAGACAAAAACGAAACCGAGCACGTCTTCCCTGACCCGGGCGCTGAGTCCTCCAGCGGGGCGGGAAACCCAGCGAGGTGACACCTGCGCCGGGCCCGCTCTCCTC
>NW_010428148.1:14267-18034 GCF_000710305.1 Buceros rhinoceros silvestris | reverse complement strand
GGCTTCAGATCGAATCCTGGTCGTAGGTAAGGGGCTACTAAATACAGCAGTGAACGTGTGTATGTGTGAGGTAAACGAAACAGTGACAGAACAGCCCTCAGGTACCAAACTGCAAGAGACACGTACAGAGCTCGTCGCAGCAGCAGAGCCGCTGCTCGCAGCGTTTCCCAGGAGAAGTTTCTCCCAGGGAGTCTTCGGCGCTAACTGGATGTCTCGCTGCTACCGTCACCTGCTTCTAATTAAGTTGCTCTCATCTACAGAAAGCAGAAGCAAGTGGATAAGTATTTACTGGGCTTGAGGCCACCTGACTATAATGAGAATTGTAATAAGAGTTTGTAGCCATCTTACTTCTTTCTGCTGTATCCCTCAAAACTGTTTAACTTTTTAAGAAACTTCTAAATTGGTTTTTTAGTAGCGTAGTTTTTTAGATGAAAAGTTTGGCATTCAGTAATATGTAACTAGTCTTTGCTAAGCTGAAGGAAGATGTTTTAAAAGAAACAATTTGCTTCAGATTGAGTTTTTGACCCACTGGTTCAGGTTCTCTAACCATGTGGTCTTTTCCTTTGCACATGCACTGCTATCACTAATAAGATGTTTTTCAATCTTGTTTATGTGAATCACAGTTTCTAAATTTATTAGTGGTGTAATAAACCAACCCTTTTCCTCCACCATGTATTCTATGCTATTTTTTTCATGCTTATAGGGAGGATGAGGAGAACTGAGACTGCAGTTATTGGATGATTTGGTTCTTTTTCCCTTTTTTTAAGTGAATTTCAGCCTCAGCTCACTGAGATCAAAAACCCTATAGTTCATCTTAATAATTCTCTGTTGTTTTGAAAAACCTCATTTCCAGTATGCACCCCACTGCGAGGATCCTGTGATGTGAAATCTTCAGATGCTCTGAAAAGTTCTCTGGCTTCTGAAACATGTGAACGGGTTAGGAAACAGAAGAGTAAGTAGTGTAAGAGTTGTGCAGAAAGCAATGGTGTAGTATCTCTGAATACTACAGCTTACGTGCTGTTGCTGCTCTGTCTTGTCTAGAAGCGGTTTTCTGTTATGGGGGTCGCAGCCTACCTTCAAGCTCGAGGGGGCAGCAGCCATACAAACATGTCTGAGGCCTTTGAAAACAGCTTTTTTACGTGACTTCTGAGGGGGACCTCAAATGATGTAACTATTTCATTAAC
Organism: Buceros rhinoceros silvestris; assembly: GCF_000710305.1. Classification (NCBI taxonomy): domain Eukaryota; kingdom Metazoa; phylum Chordata; class Aves; order Bucerotiformes; family Bucerotidae; genus Buceros; species Buceros rhinoceros. The sequence goes on along the minus strand of NW_010428148.1, from coordinate 16,850 downwards.
CCTGGTTGTAGTGACATTTTTCGGGGGTTTTCAAATGCCCAACTGCAGTAAGAAAACAGCTGATATTGGATTGGGCAAGTGGATAGTCTAAACCTCAGGAGGCATTCTGTCTCTTGTGTGACAAATTAACCTTGTGTAGTTTGGTTAAATTTCCCTTGCTGAGTGCATGCTCACCCTCTTCCTTCACCATTCTTTTCTGCATCCTTTTGCAGATACTAATCTGAACAGCGAGAAGACTGTGCCTACCCCTGTAACTGGAAGGAGATTTGCATCTCTCGGGTTAACAGTAAGACTCTCCTGTGGTGTCGGTAGCACTGTTTAATCCCATCTAAATATCACTGACTGGTTAAATCATGTAGCCCCTTTATACAACTGCCGTTAACCTACCTGAGTAAACTATGAAATGTGTCACTGTGCCTGTATGCTTCAGTAACTTTAACTAAGAGGCCAAAATGAAATTGGGAATCACGTGATGATTACTTGGGACTACAGAGACGACTACTTGTCGTCTTTGGTGTTGATGTTGGGGGTTTTTTGCCTCTTGTTCAACATGCTTCTGCTTTCATATGGTGGTCGGGGCAGAGTAGGAACCCAGCGGCAAAAGAAACAAAGTGGGGCTGATACTGTGTGTGCAGGTTCTCAGTGGAATGTGTGAGGATGTGGATTTGAAGACGTATAGCTTGGGTTGAAAAATGGTAACCCTGACTTGGTAGTTTAGGTTACTAGTACTCATGACACAGGATGAAATTCTGCACACAAAGCTGTGGTGAAGACATTAAAATGTTTTGTTTTATGGAGTTTAGCGGATGCTAATGTCTCAAACTTTATTAATCTTGCTCACAGTGGTTATTTATGACCTGTCCATTCAGAGTAAAGCTTAGGTGAAAATACAGTGGTAAAGCCCATCCAACCCTGGTACTTATCTGCCCGAAGTATGGGAGAGACATGCTTGCTTTTTAATTTGTGTGTGTATCTTTAATAGTATTGTCTATATGGAGGCATCCACTCATATTTAACTGTGTTGATAAAACCAGTGTGCAGCTAGAAATCAGTTTAAATATTTCTGTTTTCAAAAGCCAGCTAATGGGACTCTGAAGCCTAAAAAAGATCTTATGCTCATGAAAGAGAAAAAGAAACAGAAGATACTGGAGAAGGAGGTATGAATATGTTATGTGAGTGCAGTCCTGGAATATGTTTCCCACATAACCATAATAAAAAATACGAGATGGTAAAATGAGGCTCTTTTGCATAGCAAAGCATAGAAGAAATATGTAAACAGCTCTGTGCAGAGCAGAGATTATCAAATGTTACGGTATGTGGAAATCTGAGTTTGTTACTGGAATTACATAAATTTTTACTGATTGCGAACAGCTATGCAGTCAGTTGTTTTTGTTTTAAGAGAACCAAGTGCTATATTCTTTACCCCCAAGATGTTCTGTTTGATCCAACAACTATTTGCTGGGAGTTTTGCTTAGTAACTGACATAACTTCAAGTATAAGAGCTCTTCCTTCTCAGTACACTTTTGTGTACTAATCGATGCCTTGAGTGTCTCAGATGTGACATGTTGTTTGCCTGTACTGTAGCCAAAGGGGAGGGTTGCGTTGCAAGTTGAAGCTAAGACTATTTTAACTTGAACGTGTACTTGTGTAGAAGCATAGAATAAGTCAGATGAAATGCCAATACTGCAAATCTGTGGTGTGTAACAGTAAGATTTGTGGTGGTTATTTTATTTCCTCTACATTGAATGAAAGTTAATGCATTTTGGATACATAGCCTCGCCAAGAAAACCACAGATGTAAGCTAATGATGTCATTTAAGAAGAATAATAGTAGGAAATAAAATACATCTGTTGTTTTAGATTCGTGCATTAGTGAGAGAGCGTGGGGAGCAGGACAGAAAACTTCAGGCTCTGGATGAGGATTTTGTTAAGATTGAAGCCAAGCTGAGTGCTGCGGTTCAGGAGAAAACATCTCTTTTGGCAAATGTTGCATGCCTAAAAAAACAGCTTCTGGAACTAACAAGAACTAATGAACTCCTAAAGTCAAAGGTATTTGGACAAATAAGCACATATTTGGTTTGCCTTAGCTATTATTAAGCTCCCTGGGCAAGAGGAGACATGCTGATCAGCCTCTGTTTTCATGTTCCCTGTGCCCTTTGATTGGCACAGGGACAGAGAACTTCTGGTTTGGGATCTTGTGAGCTTTGTCTGAAGCCAGAATGGGTCCTGCTAAGATCCAGCTCAAGGATGGGTAGAGATCATTGTTGGGGGGTAGGTGGGATTACATGGAGAGTGATTCGCCTGAAGGTGTTTTGCTTAGTGGTTTTGTGTTCATCTTTAAGAAGTTGTCTGAAGATGGTGTGCAGAAGAAAATGAGCAACTTATGCATGGAGTTAATGAAGCTCAGAAACAAGAGGGATGCTAAAGAAAAGGTATGACCGACTGGTTATGACCAATTACTGCACAGGGCAGTAATTCTGAGCTGTTCAGGAACTGACAGGGGCTCACCACAGAACTACAGATCATGGGTTGTTTCTGTCCTCAGTTCAGTAGTTTACTTTCTGCAGAGTGAAAATAGGGAAAG
>NW_010428148.1:10881-14165 GCF_000710305.1 Buceros rhinoceros silvestris | reverse complement strand
GGAAAGATCAAACAACGAATGTTCTTGATTTTGGTGTTGACGCACAGAGTAAATCTGAGTTCAAGTAAGGAAGCCTAGAAATACCTCTGTTAGAGTTCCAGTCTGTGGACAGACTATTAATGTCATTGAAAACCACTGATCTGAAGTATAATTTGAAGCCCTTACACAAGTTGGCATTTTTCAGGGGGTGGGGGTGGTTGGTGTTTTAAGAAATGGCTAATATCATTACAGTGGAAAAATTCAGATTGTGTTGAGCATAATAGCAAGCACTATAATTCAATAGTAGTATTTAATTATATTAATATTACAGGAACTGAATTTCAGTTTACAACTGTCTCTTAGACAATGGGTTTTACTACATGTCATTTTGGTGGTAATATTTGTTTGGTTCTTTAAGACTGCACTTGCAAAGCAGGAAGACATGGAAATAAAGCTGCTGGAAGCGCAAAGGAATCTAAAGCATTCTATAGGAAAAGTGGCACAGTTAGAAGAGAAACTGTGAGTATTAAGGAAAGGAATTGACTTACATCATCTGGACATCCTTACATGCTTATACCTTACAGTGAGCACATAGTTTAGGGAAAGTACAGGCTCTCTCCCTCCAGAGAAGGAAGAGAAGTTACCAGTACTTCTAACCTGGAATAAATTTAATGGAATGAAGTTTTAGAAACTGCTGTGTCCTTATAAAATGAGTGTACAACATATTGTTCCTCTACTGAATCTAACTTTTTTTCAAAAGACAAACAGCATTATCTCAGCCCTTTGTCTTTCAGTGTGGTATGGGTGGGGTTTTCGTGGGTATGGGTGTAGAGGGAAGATGTGTGTCTTGAAAATAATTGTTGCTCATCTTGGAGGAAGACATTGATGTAGATTGGCTACTTCAGGGTCTGGCCCTTCAGGAAGTTAGCAGTAAGCAAGAATGAAAAAGCATTGGACCAGGAGTTAAGATCCTGGTGCAGTAGCCAGGCTTTTGACGTGGATTTGATGGGCACAGGTGTGTTTTCCAGCGAAGGGTTTTGAAGAGCCATTGTGGTGCCTTCCAAGTTGCTTCATAGGAGCCACGTTCTGTGAAGAAAGCTAACTGCAAAGTGTCTTGGCTTAAGCAGCTGCATGTAGGAAGAGAGACTTCCAAATCCACTCCTTGTATTCTGCCCAAATAATGCAATTTGCTGCATGAGAACAGTGCACTAATGTAAAGGCTGTTTCTGAGAATGGCCACCAAAGAAGGATGAACTGAAAAAGTCTCTTTTGTCAGTTCTGCATGAATGGCACTGCAGCATTCTTATGCTTTCTGTATTTGCTTAACATCCAACTGCTCAAATGAGAGCAGAATGGTTATGCTCACATGAGAGTTAAAAAGCATGAAGCTAGTAGTGCAGATAGTGCAAGTCACCACGGGATCACGTGATAATTTCTGTAGGTAACACAGCTGTTCTAGCACGCTTGCTTGTGGCAGAACATGTGGCAGCATCTTGACTACAAATGAGAAGACCATATGGAGCAAGTATCAAAAGAGGGTAGAGTCACCTCTTAGAGCCAATACCAGTTTGTCAGCGAAACTGAATTTCGAAGAGTTTGTATTTCTACTAAGTCATGATTCAGTGGCTTATTTCTACTTGCTTATCTGGAAACAAATGGCTTAAAAGTAGCTCTGAATTGGTTTAAATACATCCATCGTGAAAACTTCCTGGTTTTAGGTCTGCTACTGAAAGAGAGAAAGTTGAAGAAAAGTCTGACGTAGAAAAGCTTCTGGAATATATCTCAGAGCTCAGGTAACCACAAACTGTTCTTGATTTGGATGGAGCAAGTTAAAAGGTAATAACTGCCTTATGACCTTCTGACCAGTAAAGTAGATCTTGGGCAACAATTCTGTTTAACAGTGTTAAGATAGAGGGGCAAAAGAAAACTTTTTTCCACTCAACAGAAGGGTGTTGTAAGGTAGTACTTGAATTATCTTTTGAAGTGTGTCTGTGGTTTCCTGGGCTAAGCAATACTATGGAAGAGTTTTGTATCAGGGTCCTGTTTATAGCCTGAGTTACTTGTACATGAATCAAGCAGAAACCTTTTCCTGTAAGGTACCAGTGGTAATGCCTTTTAGCCTTTGCTTCTAAAACTATGTACAGTGGGCCAAAATCCCCTCAGTCTTGGCTTGCGGTGAACTCTGATTTGCGCTTAAGACTCGCAGTAAATTATGTCTGCATGACCTTCAGTCTGATGCTGAAAAATACTAATCCAGTGCTTTGTAACTGGTTGAAACTCAAACCAGTCTTCACAGTAATGTGTCCCTAGCTCAGAACATGGTGAAAATACAGAAGTATTTAATTTTAACTAGTTCACTGCTTTTGGTTGCCCTCCCCCTCAATTGACTCAGTAACAGATACCTTATTAACTGGTTATTTATCTTAAGTTTCTACTTATTCTTGAAAACTCTGATTTATTAATATGTGTAATAGTCACTAACTGTCTTAGTAAAACCTTGATATTTTATTTGATTGCATAAGTTTCTTTAAAACAAAGCATTAATGTTTAGATAAAGTGCTGTTAATTTTGATTCACCTGTCTTAATGCGCAAAAAATTGGTTTGAGAAAGTAGAAGTTTGTGTTCCTGTTGAAAACCAAGCATCCTAAGCATTCTTCCTTTGTGTTGAAGTGTAAGCTTACAAACAAAACTCAATGGTAACAAATACCTGAATTTTCTGCTGCAGTAGTGTTGCAGAAACAGTTGAGAAATACAAACTAGATGTTGCCCAGATGGAGGAGATACTGATAAAGAAAGACCAAGATATTGAGATCCTGAGAGATAATCTCAAAACAAAAGAAGAATCATCGTTTAAACTGATGAAAGAACTTAATGAAAGGTGTCAATTGCTTCAGCAAGAACAAGGTAATTATTAGTGCTTGTATGCTGTCCTCACATGTGGGATCACAGGCCTGTCTTAAAGCATCTCAAATAAGGTTGCTCTAAAATGCCACTTTAGACTGGTTTGTGCAGGTTAAAAGGCGTGTCCCAGAGCTGCAGCTGAAACAGCTAGGCGTGTTTCTAACAATATGGAACCTACCTTGAATCTGACTTTAAACTTGTATTTTTGTGGGGGGTTCCTACGGTAAGTAGTGTAGAATGAAAATTGTTTGTGTAATAGGAATAGCTGTAATCTGAAAGGTGAACACAAATGACTTGTTCCTTGCTCTTCATTGAGAAGTAGCATCATGTCTCAATTCATTGTTACCAGCGTGTGCACACATTCGCTGAGGTGTCGGGAATGTGTCTAGCACTCTGTTCACCT
>NW_010428148.1:0-10786 GCF_000710305.1 Buceros rhinoceros silvestris | reverse complement strand
CCCTGCTCTCCCCCAAAACCAGCAGCAGCTCTGCAGCCTGAAGCTGGTACTTGGTTCTCTGCGTATCAGTTGGCTTGTACGTGCTAGTGCTGTGTGGCAGAGGCTTTGGGGGAAAAACCCAGCCATGCTGCTGAAAGCTAATTGTTTGATCCAAAGATTCCTGGTGTTAAAACGATTTTTCAAGTGGTTTACATTCAGCCAGCCTTGAGGTGTTTCCAAATAGGTTAAAGATGTAACTTTCATTTGCACTTTTTTTGCCCTTGCCTAATGTAATTTAAAGCTAGAATGGAAGTACTATGAAAAATAGATGTTGTTACAGCTCTCTGAGGACAAAGGTGGCAATTTGTTATGTTGACAATTCCTCTGTGCAGAGAAAGAGTTGTGTGAGACAAGAGAAAAGTTCCTGAGTATGAATACTGAAATAGAAGACCTGAAAAAAAAAATTGGCTTAGAAGAACAAGAGCACCAAAATCTGCTTCAGAAATATGAGGAGATAGTTTCTCAGCTGCAGCAAGAGAAGGTAAATACGAACTATAAATTAGTCTAAAAATAGACTCTAATCCCAAGGACTGTCACTAAAGGTTCTCATTTTGGTACACGTGAGATTGCTGAATTAATAGTATAATCTGTGGAATGTACAAGTAAGTGTTGGCCAGCAGAAACTGTGAGGGCCAATAGTTCCAAGAATCATAGCTGATATGATGCGTGTTTTGATTCTTCCTGTGGATTTGACCTAATTCTTGCGCTTTACTTTTCGAACACAGCAAATTAGTATTTAATTTCTGGTAAACTATTGCTAATTCTAAAATCTGTGGTACTCTGGCACCCAGGAGTCATCTGCATCAATGCACCAGAAGTTACTGGAGTTTCAAGATGAGGTAACAAATGAGAGATGTCTTCTTGAAGAAGAACTGAATGAGACAATCAATGAGCTGAATAAATTACACATTAAGGAGAAGAAAGCTGAAAAGCTGGTGAAGCGGTTGGAACAGGAAGTCAAATCTCAAGCTCTTGAACTTGCACAGATGGATGCCAAGTTGAAAGGGTTTGTGAAATAAACTTTCTAAAGCTTTGAAAGAAAAGGTGTTCAATCAGCCTAAAAGTGTCTGAGCCGAATTCAGGTTTCAGAGAGATGTATGTAAACAGATCTAAACTTACTTTTTGCTGGTTATTGATTGATTATTGATAGTGTTAGATCATTATTGCTATTGATAATGACTTGAATTGGTTTTATATTGTCTTAATTGAAAAAGATTTAATTAGCACGATGAGGCTTGTTTGAAATGCCAGTACTGTTGTAATACGATGTTCCTGTGAAGGGTAAGCTGTATGCCTCTTGTGTTGGATGATTCTGCCCTGGAAAGTGCAATGACTATGAAGGATTTTCAAGCAAGTTGTTTCTTCTTTTCACATACTGAAAGTTTAGTATTAGGTATTGAATCTGTTCTTTAACTATATTGGAAAATGATAGCAGGAAAATGCTTAGTTCAATCTGCTACAAAGATGCTTTAATACTTGAAGTTGTGGCAGAGTAGTTAATGGTTTGTCACTGCAGCAGTAAGATAATTGTAAGTGCACGCTCTCTGTAACTGATAGGAGCACTGGGTAATGTGTTCAGACATGCTTATCTCCAGCTTGGGACGCTGAATTACTATTTCAGGAAGAATGCTGAGTTGGAGGAAGCCACTGAAAAGCACAGCAAAGCTGTTTTGCAAATCCAAGAAGAGCATAGCAATACATTGCGCAAACTTGGGGAAACTGTTGCTGAGTTTGAAAGGTATTTAATTCTCATTAAGGTCTAGAATGGGGATTATATCTAAGATGACAATAGAATATGATGTTTATTCATGTGCCTTGGTACAGTATTAAAGCAGAGGATTTGGGATGGAGTTATTTGATGGCATGAAGAAATTATTCATTCCTTTTGAATGCTAATGGCATGCTTGGTATCTGCTGCAGGACTGGACTTTTCCCAAGTATAACCCATTAGGATACTCAAGTATTCTTGAAACACAATGAGAGTCGTGACTAGTGATGGTGTTTGTTTTGCACTAAAATCTCTTGTAAATAGGCTTCTTGTTTAGGCTCAAAACTTGCACTGAATTGAGTTTATTGTCCCGCAGTTCTCGCAGATCGTGTCTCTCAAATATGCAGGTTGTAGAAGTATTTAAACGGCGATACTGTTAGTGCCTGGTGTGCCAGGCACCCATGCAGGATCCACTGGGGTATTTGCCAAAGCAGGCTGCAGGTGGTAGGTTTCTTGATGTTTAAAATAAGCTTTAGATATAGTAGGTCTCTCGTGGTTTTCAAAATAGGCACCAAAATGTGAAAATACCTGTATTGCAGAACTCGTCATAGTGTTACTGCGTATGGCTTTGTGGAAATGTATCTGATTTCACTGGTGTTTTTTTTTTTAGCTTTAGGTATCAGTGCTGTATCTACTGATTATAAAATCCTGTATACTTGTTAGCATGAGCTTCTTGTATTGCTCTTGAAGGGCCTGAACATGTCAATCTGTATCTTGCCTAAAGTAATAAGACTTTTCTTATTTTCACTGTAATACCAGCTACAAGATGACAATAGCTGAGGAAATACGCAGTCTTAAACTGGAGAAAACCTCTCTGCAAGAAGAAGTTGCCAACCTTAAAAGAATAGGTCAAGAAAATCTACAGCTGCTTCAGGAAGCAGAATACACTAAAAACAAAGCAAAAGAAGAATGTGCAAGGTAATACAGAGGCACTTTTCGTGAGGCTGAAGAATGCCAGCTAAGGCTTGCCTTCTCAGCCAGAACTTAACCTGGTGCTTTACCTGAATAAATAGTGATATTTGGTGTAAGCTTAAGTTTCTTCCTTTTCCCAGTGTAGAATGTTGACAGAATTTTTGAATGCAGAACGTTTAAGAGAAAGAATTCATTAAGTTGACATGCATTACAAAACTGCTCTGTCCAGTCACTTGCTCTGACTTTAATGTGGAAAATAGAAGAAAAGGAAAATACTTACGTGAAATATGTTGGATTAATGTTGTTATCAGTAATATCAGGTACAGTGACTGTTCCACAAATAAGAATTGGAGGGGCAGACAAACACTTAATGTGGAGCTCACCCTTTGTCACTCTACTCAGGATAACATGTCACCAAGTTCTGCTAACAAGCAGTTGCCAGCTGACCCCCTGTGAATTGCCACACTGTGGTGAGGTAAAAAAAGGTCCTCTCTCTGCCTAATATGAAGCACCACAGTGCACTTGGTGAAGCAGTGACAGCTGAGGTGTATCAGGCAACTAGCTGAGGACATGTTTCTCTGACTGGCGAACAGCAGCTTAAAGGTGGATGTTCTCCTTACAACTCACCGGGCAGAGCATGAGAGCATCCCTGGCTGTGGGCGGTGTGAGGAAGGGGAGGGAGTTTGATCTCAAGAGGTTCCAGTGTACAATCGCCTGTGTTAGGCACCGGTTGTAACTGCCCGTATGTGAATTCCAGTACAGAACACGTGTATGTGCTGAAGATTTCCTTCCCTATGCCTTCTAATGTATTTCCTAGCTCGCTTCTGAAGTTGAAGCTGGATTGAAATTACCAACTAGGCTCTAATTGTTTTAATTGTCATGTGTGCATACATTACTTACTTAACTGCATTAAAATGCTGTTTTGGCCAAACTGAACAGGGCATTTCTGATCTTCCAACTCTATCTCTGATTTATACAATGTCTCTGTAACAGTTCTGCTGTCTTGTTCACCCCCAGCTGGAATATTAAGATTGTGCAAAGGACAGTTACGGCTTACCCCAGCTTATCTTAAAAGACCTCTGCTGCTTAAGATGTTATCCTTGCTTTCCTGTCTCCCCACCTGCTTCATATTGACTTCAGTTTCCATTAGAGCTTATACAAGAAAAACCAACAAAGATTTTCTGTTTGATTTGCTGGTTGTGTGTGACAGGGAAGGGGTTCTTGGCCTCCACCTAGGAGGCCTAACAAACAGCTGATGTTGGAGAAGGAAGGCAATGTTTTTAGGTTTAGAGTGTTTGAACCCTTGAGTACATGCACGCTGAACAGTCTTGACTAATTTCTGCTTGGGCAAAGCTCTGCGTGTAAAGTCTAACTCCTAAAGTGTCTTCCACTAAAAGCTGCTGGCATTAAACACCCATAAATAAGAAATATATGATCTTGCCTTGCTTCAAAACCACTGCTGCATCCTCATAGGAAAAATTAAAAATGTTGTACGTCGTGAACTTGATTACTTTCTGTATTGTTATCTTGTGCAGACCTTCAGTCCTTCTACAGACTGCTTTTCAACCATGGTTACTTGCGTTTTCAGATTTAGAGTAGTGTAAAAAAAAAAAAAAAACCAAACAAAACCAAACCTATTATGAGAGTTCACTAAGGATGGATGCTGTTTTCCTCAGGATGCTTTTAGAAGCCCAGACAAAGCTTGCACTAAAAGAAGCAGAAATAGAGAGAACAGAAGAGTCTTACCTTGCCCAAATGACTAAACTTCAGGAAAAACTGGAAGAGCAAACTGAAGATCTGAAAAGAAAACTTGAAGTGGAAAGATCAAGGTGACTTTTTTCTAACTAAACCTGCATATTATAGCACATCAAAGTTTTAGTGTGAAGAAGTGCTGAGAGCTAACAATGAACATAATGAAACTCCCATTTCTTGCTTTTTAGGACAACCATCAATGAGGATGTGACCTCGAGCTTAAAAGAAGAGATAAAGACCTGGCGGAATCTCTATGAAGATTTACATAACAAAACTAAGCCTTTTCAGGTGTGCTGTGAAGCAGATCTTCATTAGTATCTGTTGATTTAAGGCTTGTACAGTTGACTCAAGTTCTACCCTTGAAGTAAACAAGCAGTTTCCCATTGTAAAGCATTTATCCTGGTTTCTGAAATTACTATCCTGAAGCCAGCAGTTCTTCTCCCAAACCAATTTTTCTTTGTAGATTTCAGTTCAGTAAAACACTGTGTTTAATTTCAAGATGTCTAAAAGTTTCAATATGTATTTCAGCAACAACTAGATGCATTTGAAGCAGAGAAGAATGCGCTCTTAAATGAGCATGGTGCAGCCCAGGAAGAACTGAATAAGCTAAGTGATGCATATGCTAAACTGCTTGGCCACCAGAACCAGAAGCAAAAAATCAAGCATGTTATGAAGCTGAAGGAAGAGAATACCCACCTGAAGCAGGTTAGGGAAATGAGAAGTTAGAAATCTGCAAGCTATTCATTTGCTTGATTCCTTTGTGTGTTGCTCTACGTATTTATAGACCAATCCTGCAAGCTACTTGTTTTCTGTGATTCTTAAATTCCTTGCAAGAGTTAGATTAGAACAAACCACTGGCCTCTAGAAATACTCAGAGAATCACTTTTAGTTTCAGCTGAATGTATGGTAGAGGGATCACCAGTGCAAATAACTCTTAGCTTAGTTTTTGCCTACCTTTTTTGGAGGCTCTGGTCTTAAACTATCAGCTGAAAGCAGCAGCTAAAAGGTTCAGGCTACTGTAATGCTTAGTGGTGTTACACAGCGGTTACACAGCGGTGCTGCTTGCTCTACACCTGTATGTTTGGGTTGGTTTTTAATGCCACCAATAATGGTGTATGTGTGTTTGTGTTGAGCATTAGTCAAAAGGGCTACTTCAGTAAACAATGACGCGGGCTTTTATTCCTGCTCTACATCTAAGTATCCTGTTTCCTTCAGGATGTCTCAAAACTGCGTGCTTTGCTAGCAAAAGAAAAGCAGAGCAGCAGAGATCTTCAGGAGAAACTATGTGCCATTCAGGGCATTAGGCGATTTGATCCTTCCAAAGCTTTCCAGCATGACAGCAAGGAGAACATTCCTCCAAAAACTCCTTTTAAAGAAGGTAAGTTCAGATATTGGTGTAACCATGTCCTTGTACCTCTTAAAGTTACCCAGAGAAGGTAAGACAGTTGCAGTCCACCGCATTTGGGGTGTTTCCTAGCAGCTGTTGGAAGGCTGCATCAGTGGGGCACTTCCAGTGTATGGTTTGCTATTGTGCTTTCCAGTTTCGTGTAACCTGACCTGAGCAGGTGGTATGTTAGGTCAAACAGAAAGTGTTTGGCAAGGGAGCAGAGGAACAAGCGGGTTACAGAAAATCAGCTGGTTTGTGTGATCTGGCAAGATGTGGACTTGGCTTTGCTCTTTGTATCACGTACAAATCTCCTGTCGTACAGCTGATACCTGACAGCTCATTGGGTGGTGGGCAGTGTCTCCTGCATGGGTGGGAGGGGTGATAACAGAGTGGCCAGAGGTGTCAGCCCTAGTTCTTTACCTGCTACCTGGCAGGGCCTTGTACTGCTGTAGGTGTAAAGGGAAAACGCAAAAGGTGGGCAGGTGAATGTGGAGGGAAGGATGGCAAGAGCACAGGGGTGCAGGAGTGGAGCAGTGTAGGAAACTCTGTGGGAGGGTATCGATCTCAGCCAAATTTTCATTTCATAGTATATTCCAGGGTCTGAAATACCAGCTTGCCTCATCTGTGTTGTGCCTTTCTCCTCCAGCAGACAAATAGTCACTTGATGGGGGGAGCAATAGTGGAAAAACCCAAACTTAGTAACATTTTTTCATTGCAGGTAATAAAATTTAATCTCTTCCTGGTATTAAGGAAAATATCAAATCATGAATAAAATCATCTACTACAGAAGACTTCAACAGACCTCTTGTTCCAGGTGAACTTGGATGCTGTATATAATAATGAGTAGGAGTACTAGAGAAATGCTTTGAAAAGATCTATTTTTAGAAATACTATGCTTGCTTATACTCTGACAAGGTGTAGGTGACTCTGTGTTCCAGACTCCTGGTGACATGCTTTAACTCTTGAACCCAGACAGTCATTCACTCTCGGAGTGTTTGTTTGCTGAAGATGCCTAGTTTGTTCTCAGCAGAGCAGCCTAAGTGCAGCAAAGGTGAATAAGCACTGAAGAATAATGATGACAGATGAAATCTTGTTTTGTGAAAGTGGGGTGGGGTTTTTTTTGCATTTATTATACAATTTTTACGTTAAATTAATTTTGCTGTTTATGGTTGCTTCAATATCAATGACAGGAATGGTGCCAAGAAACCCTTTTTCCTCTGTGGCATATACAGAACCAATGTAGAAAACGATGCTGTACAGCTAGTTTTGGTATTGTTGATGCTTTCTGTATGCAGGATGTGCTAGTTTAAATCCTGGGGCTAGATATTGCAGCTGTTAATCCTCAGAAGAGGGTTTTCGGGTCACCTCAAATGGACTCTACTTACCTAAATGTTTGCATGCTGTCCTCTTTCATGAATACTGTGCTCTCTGGGCTCTTAAAATGTCACCCTGTCTCTGTGGCCAGCTGTTGAGTGGTCTGTGCCACGTGAAGGGGAGTAACCGCAGACCATGTCCGAGTTGGGTGGGAGGTACCCACTGTGCATGTGTTCACGGTACAGATCTGAATTTTGGCAAGGTGGGCAGAATCTGTTCAACTGCATCTAAAACTATTAACTTTTTAATGCAATAAAATTTTAAATTAAAGAATTTGTCTATTTCCTTCACAAACTGGGGACAGAAACCAAAACCAAATGACACACAGTAATTGACCTCAAGTCCTTTGCTGTAGTCTGAAATCGTCATAACAAGGCCCAATGGCAGTCTTGCCTCAAAGACGATTTATACTGTTTGAGAAATTATTTAGCTGAACTGTACAATACATACAACCTGCAGTTCCCTTCTCCTACTTGCTCTGAATCACTCAATTCAAAAGTACTGCAGCTGAAGTGGAAGGTGGAACTCTGTGAGGTGTTCCTGTATCTCTTAAAGCCCTGCTGATGGGCGCTGCAGAGACGCTCCAGGCACGCGAAGCGTTGCCTGTGGAATATATTGCCATTGATACTGCTGCTACAAGCTTGCAGAGAATCAGTAATACCTGGGAAATGAGATGGCAAAAATGCATTTTAGTCCAAGGAAAGAAACTGCGAGGTCTTGTCTCTTAATGTCTTCCTTGTGTATTTGAAGGTGTAAATGGGGTAGAAGAAAATTGCAGAGATGTGCATTAGTCTGACTCATTTGAGAACCTGGTCTTGCTAGAAATCCCGATGTTGCACAGCTTGTTTATCCACTGGTGAGTGGTTGTGAAATGAGCATTTGGTTAAACCAAACTCAGTCTGGTGAGTGGCAGGGGAAGAGGGGTGGGGGGTGGGGGGGGGTCTGTAACCAGCTGAAAATGGAAAAAGTAACAGTCTATGGCTATTACTCTACCAAAGTCTGGTGAAAAGCCTTCATGCTAAAAAATGAAAGACATCCTTAGCTTAATGTGTCTTTAAAAACATAAATGAGCCTTTTCTTAATGATTAGGGCAAATGAATGTGAACAGAAGGTTCCACAAAACTCATGACACAGAAATGGGGACCATGAGTTAAGGTACAGTTCTTAACTGGCTCTTGGTGGTGGTGAATGATGCATCTTGGCATCAAGTTAGGGATTTGTCAGAGGGGTGAAGCACACCAAGTGAGGCAGAGTACTGCAGATACCAAAGGCCTATGTTTTTATGATGGCTGTGTACCTCGTTCATACAGCTTTCCTTCTTAAAACTTCCCAGCTCAATTGGCAGCTTTGCCCATGTGTCATTTTCAGTCCTGTTTAGGCTGTAGATAAATAATGTAGAGCAGGCTGGGGAGAAGAGTGGAGCTGACAGGGATGTTCTGGGTGCTCTGTGTCGGCTTTGGTTGACACAGTGGTTTTGCTGGTTTCATGCACACATGAAATATGTATTAAAAACTGTGACCTTAATACTGGTAGCTCAACTGACTTCAAATGTTCACTGCAAGAATCGATTACTGTCATGTTATGGAATGTGCCCTTTTTTGAAAAATACATAATTTAAAAAAATAATTTCTCTGATCACACATCCCACTGTATTGGAGCAAGATCTGGGTTGTACTCAGGTTAAATGTAAAGTGAGAGCTGCTGGAATCCTCAACCTGGCTGACGGAAATAGAGCCCTCCTCCCATTTCCTGTAAAAGGAGAACGGCAGAAGACTAGGTGCCAGTGCTCTGAATTTTGTCTGCACAAGGGCTGCACTTGCTCATGCTGACTGTTAGGCACTAAAAATTTAAGTTCATGCTGAGCTGCTTAAAGTGGTACCACTGGGAATAAACCAAAAGCTTAACAGGATTCAGAGCCACGTGTGATGCAGGGCTTGGATTAGTGTTTTTGGTTTCAAAGGTCAACTGAGCTATTGCTTATCCAGTTCATTGGCTCTGCGGGCAGAAGCGGACGAAGGGACTAAGGCGCAGCTGAACTGCAGCGGTTGGCCAGGCTGATGTAATGGTCTCTCTAGGTAGAGGCAATGCCCCAAATGCTGGTGAAATGGAGCAGGTAAGGCTCGGGCTGTTGCCATTAATAGATTGCTTTCAGCTTGGGTTACAGAATCTAGGGAAGACAGGAGGAGAGACACTAGTCTGTGAGAGTCTGAAATGTGAAGTTAATGAGTGGGCAGTGAGTCACCCAGTGATGCAGTGTGCTTAAATGACTGGTGTTGGACTTCAGTAAATGTTTTGTTTATCTATTCCATGAAATAATAGTGTTTCACAAAGGGAATGTATTTATAATAAAGAAACTGAAAATATAAGCCAGAATGCTACTAAAATCCATGTTAAGCAGAACAATAGACCATATTGTCTTCGGAAGGTAAATTACACATACTTTCTGTAACTGATAAACTGCTAACAGAAATATGAAGATATTTTACAGTTCTTGCTTGAGATTCCAGTGTTTATGTTTTCGCTATTGTTCTCTTGCTCTAAGCCTGGAAGACAAAACTTTTTGCCATGTCACGGTTTTAGTGAGGGTGTAGGATGAGCTGTGTGTTAATTCCTGGAGTATCAGCTGTTTGTTTCCCTTGACTACCAATTAAAAGTATTTCAGCTTGACTTGATTAAAATGGGATTTCTCAGGTGAAGATGTACATGTGAACATAGCTAAAGTAAATCCTGGGCATTAATTCTTAAGCATCTCCTGAGGTTCAGTCGTGTTGATGAACGGCACACAGCCTCGGCCTTCGGGGGGGGTCAGAAGTACCACGGTAAAAAGATTCATAGTACATGAGGAACTTGCATGTAGAAAATAAACTTTGTCTTGTAAGCATAAAATGTCCATCTCTGGGGGAGTGCTGTAAGCACTGAGTGCTCTGTTCTCAGAGGCCTCCCTCCTCCCTGAGTTTACCAGTTGCTTTTACACAAAACTATAGCAAAGGCAGAATGCACTTGTTCCATCATTCTAAAAAAATTGGAATAATTTCTGAAATATATGTGCCAGAGCTCTATGAACAGTACCTTTGGTCCAGCTATTACCTGTTCCTTTATCCCCGACCTGAGATCGCAGTTTCAGTAGGCAGATGGGGTACGGGTGCACCTCTGCCCTTGCTGTGATGTCCTTAAGGCTAGTGCTTGGTCCCTGGTAGTGGTGTTGCAGCTGCCAGCCCTGCAGCGGGTGAAGGGGGGTGCTGCCTGGTCCCTGTCATGCTGGACTGGTGCACACAGATTCCTCTCCACCTGTGGAACACTGAGCATGTAACACGTAAATCTTTGGGCCAAGGGTGACTCGCTCCCTTCTCTCCCCTGAGGAAATGAAAAGCAGTGGTTGGTGTCGAGGCGGCGGTTCTCAAAGCCTGTTGGAGCTGTGCCCTCTCCAATGTCAGCGTTCACGGGGGGTGGTCTGCAGCAGGCGCTCGGCCTGTGCTAAAGCACCCTGGTGCTTCGCGTGTGCTTCGACCCGCGGCCGTCACCTGCTGGGGGTTTTGATGCTCAGCTGCTTCCCG
>NW_010428147.1:5864-6091 GCF_000710305.1 Buceros rhinoceros silvestris | reverse complement strand
ACAATTCTCAGCCGGGCGCTGCTCTGCCCCAGCTCCTCCCGCCGCCGCCTCAGGGCCGTCCCGAGATGGGTCCTTCAAAGGCTCCAGCAGGTCCGTGTCTGCCCGGGGCGCGTGGGCACACAGATCCTGCACCTTCTTGTTGAGGTCATTGCGCTCCGTTTGCAGGGCTCGGCACAGCTTCTCCAAGCGCTGGATTTTCACCTGAAGCCCCTCTACCTCTTTGTCCC
>NW_010428147.1:2867-5758 GCF_000710305.1 Buceros rhinoceros silvestris | reverse complement strand
GCAGATAGAAAAGCGTTTCAGACCCTGCCCCGCCAGGGACAGAGAGGCAGGAAAGGATGAAACCTCAGGCGGAAGGTCAAGGGGAAAGGATCTGTGGTCAAGCAAACATTTGGCATTCAAAGGACTCGATGTCACTGTCAGGACTTCCTCCTTCCTTTGCCCCCGCAGAGGCCAGGAGCCGCCGAGACTGACTCTGCACCTCGGCACTGATTACCCATGGCACCTGCTCCGTCACAGAAGGCTCCTGCCACCACGTGCAGGGATGGAAATCGAGCTGATGGGGCAAACACAACCTCCCGCTGTCCCTCAGCTCTGGCCCAGGACACCCAGAGCCTCCTCACCTCTTCAGCCATTTCCAGGAGCGCCTTGTTGCTGCTCTCCCAGCGCGAGCGGTACATGGTGGTCTCTTTCTCCAGCTTCTTGATTTTCTTTGTCATCTACAGAATCACCGTGACAAAAAAGGGAACAAATAAGCCACAGGCAGAGCGTTCCAGGCAGTGATATCTCACACGTCCTCAGACAGGCACCCATGATCCCAGTGCGGACAGCAAGGTTCTGCTGCCAGCTTCACCAACAGGAGACGCCCACCAGGTAAGGACAGACCGGGAGACGGGGCAGCGTTCTGACCCAGGTGGGACACAGAACCACCGTGCCAGGACAGTGCCAAGCCTCCGGGACAGCCAGCTCGCGGCTGGTTCTGATACCAGCAAAACTAAACAGAACCACAGAGCTGCAGAGGCACCGAGGAGAGACAGCCAGGCCACGGGTCTGGCCCACGAGGCTCTGCGGGGCAGCAGAAGTGTCACCCACCTTCTCCATCTCCTGTTTAAATGTCGTGAACACTTCACTGCTTTTGGAAAGGGTGTTCTGGAATTCTTCAAACTTCTCCGTGTAGAGAGCGAGCTGTGGGGAGAGACGGGTCACAGCTCCCCACGGCACCTCCTGACAGCCCCACCCCGGGAAAGAGGTGAGGGCAGCCAGGAGCTGAGCCAGTTATCTCGTGACCGGGCTCTAGGACAGACGCACCAGCAGCACGGCGCCCCTCTGCCAGCATCAGGTACTGGCAATGTGGAAAAATTCTTCCTGGGAACACCCAGACAAACGACCAGGCTGAGCACACAGCCCAGCTAACTCACCTGCTGCTTGAGGTGGGTCTCCTGCTGCTTCATCAGCTCACACATCCTCTGTGATTCCACCGCTTCCTTCAGCAGCTGGGGAAGAGCACAAGCAGTTACCGGGCTGCTGCCGGTGGGGTTCTCAGCATGCCCCTGCACAGCTGGCGCTTGGCCTGGGGACAGGAGCGGGCTGGGAGGAACATGGAGAGCAGAGCAGGGTCCAGCCTCGCTGCCAAAGCCGCTGGGGGAGCAAGCAGGAGGCCTGGGACAGCCTGACCCAGCTCGGGCTCTGCGTTGGCAGATCCAGCAGCAGCACCAGGGACAGGGCAGAAAGCGAAGTGCTCGTGACCGCTAGAGCATTGCTCCAAGACTCACGAAGTCCTTCTCCCGCTGGTGCCTCTCCTCTGCCTCCTTCAGCATCTCCTGGGCCTGCTGGAGCTTGGCGTCCACCAGCTGCTGCTGCAGGTCCTTGTGCTTGAACACCTTATCGATGTGCTGCCAAGAGCACCGCCACCGGTCACCAACACACCCAGGCAGCGACCCCAGGACCCAGAGGCCCCTTCTCCCCTCCAGCAGCAGCAGGAAGATGCTCCATGGGGCAGCACGGATGCACCAGAGCCGCCCCATGCCGGGTCTCCCACCCCGACCAACCTCCTCACGCAGCTCATACTCCATGGGGCAGCACGGATGCACCAGAGCCGCCCCATGCCGGGTCTCCCACCCCGACCCATCGCCTCACGCAGCTCATACTGCTCAATGAGCTTCTTGAGCCGCTCCGCCAGCTCCATGTTCTCCTGGCGCAGCTTGGAGTTCCGCTCGTTGTGCTGCTCCATCTGCAGCTGGATGTCGTTCAGTGTCACCTGGAAGTGGGATGTCACCTCCTTCCGCTTCTCCTCTTCCTCCCGTGCACGCTGGACACCCTCCTCCTGCAGGAGGGCAGAGACAGCAGGGACAGGTCAGCCCGAGCTGCGATGCTCTGAACCTGCCCGGCCTCCCACCATGGCTTGGATGGGCCAGGAAGGGACTCTGGACCCTGCCCTGTGGCTATAACCCAAAATAACGCTCAGGGCTGTGGGTGACGACGGCTCAAGAGCAAAGTCACGGCTCTGGATGGACTGTGGGCAGTCACCCGGAAAGGTGCCTGCCAAAACGGTTCCCCACAAGCGACCCGAGCGCTGGGGATGAAGCGGCTCCTGCAGCGGCACCCAGCGGACACTCGCCTTGAGGGTGCGGTTGTGCCTCTGGAGCTCGCGGCACAGGCTCTCCAGCTTGCTGCGGGCCAGGATGGCCTTGCTGTGCTCGCTCTGCAGGTGGTCCTTCTCCTGCACCAGCTGCGTCTGCTTCTTCTGCAGGATCTTCATCTGCTTCTGGGAGTTACGGTGCTCCTCCAGCTAGAACAGGACAGTGAAGGGCACATATGCAGCAGGGCAGAGCAGGGCAATGCGCCGTGCCCCGAGGAGGGGACACAGGAGTCACAAAGTGCTCTGAGGGGAGGACAAGAGCTTCACAACGCAAAAGACGCCACTTTTGAGCGGTGCAGGACTGCCACAGAGCCTAAAGACCCCCGATCAGGACCCTTCTCCTTCCTGAACTCCTGTCCTGGGCAATCGGAACGACCTGCACGTCCAGAGCCTGATCTGCGCCCAGAACCACCCCGGTTAAACACGGCTCAGACTCTGTGTGCATGGTAGGGCGGAAGGTGCCCGCAGCGGCACGGTGACTCTGCCAGAGGCCTCTCGCTAGGAAATTATTGACAGAAACGCAGCGACCGAGTTG
>NW_010428147.1:0-2728 GCF_000710305.1 Buceros rhinoceros silvestris | reverse complement strand
GGTGGTCGTCACAGCCGCTGAGTCGCAGCCCAGCCCTGCTCGCAGAGACAGGGACGCGCTGCCTCAGAACACACAGGGCACAGAGCCCTCCTGGGACAGGACGGACAGGAGACGCAGCTGCCCGTTAGAGGGTCAGAGAGAAAACCCTCCTGACGCCCTCATACACCCGGGTTTGCCAAAACCACTCCTGTCCTGCTTACGCTTCTCAAAGAACGGCCGGACCCAGCAGCCTCCGTCCTCTGGTGTCTGGGGACCCCAGCACACGCTCTGCCAAGCTACACGTGCACTCCTGGACTGTCCCTCGCCATCGAGAACAAAACCCCACGGCCACCTCCTGCCTCCTGGAGCAGCTCCAGTGCAGCATCCACATCCCCTCAGCCCCTGAGCCCGGAACCAGGGGATTCGCGCTCACCAGCTCAGCGTATTTCTTGCACAAGGCCGCCAGCTTCTCCTCCGGCGTGCTCAGGGTGTTCAGCGTCTGCATCAGCAAAGTGATTTCTTTGCCTGGAACGAGTCGCAGAATTGAAGCAAACAGATAAATAACCCCAAATCCCTTACAGAGCGTGCTGGCTCGCTAGGGCGAGGACAGGAGAGACAAACCAGCCGCCCAGCTGTGCCAGCCCTGGGCCAGAGCTGCCACCTGCAGCACCGGCTCAGGACTCTGCCCCATGGGGTTCACCTCCTTCAGCGAGTGAACGACCGGAGCGGCTGGGGAGAGCCCTGGTTCTCAGAGCAGGCAACTACCACGGGCTAGCTCCAACGGGAGAGAAACCCCCAAGCCTGGAGGCTGCAGCAGTGCCTGGGAGCCGCCGGTGCCTTTCCAGCACTCACTGCGTTTCCTCACGAACCACAACACACGATGCGGGACCGTTCCCAAAGGCATCACACACCCGAGGGGCTTATTCCAGAGGGCAAATCAGTGCAGTACAAACCAACCCCTGCACTGAAGTGCTCTGGCCAGGGGCACAGCCAGCACAGGAAACCTCTTACCAAGGCCCTTGGCTTTCTTCCTCTCCTGAGCCTTCTTCTGATCCCGCTCCCCGCACTCCTCGCCGGGGCGGAACTCCTTGGTGTTCTCCTTCTCCCCGTTCATCTCGGGGCCACCCGGCTCCTGCTCGCCATTCCTCGGAGACTCACTACGACCCTTCTCAGCTTCCTCTGGCTCTGCGGGCTCACCCTGCCCGCCATCCTCGCCAGGGCCCTCCTGGCTGGCATCCACACAGTAGGTGTTCAGGATGTCCTCGAGCTGCCGGCTCAGCTCCTCGGAGACGTCGCGCACGGCAGCCCGGGCGGACTTGGTGTCCTCCTGCACCAGAGGAGCTGTGGGAGATGGAAGCACAAAGCCATGAGCCTTCCCCGACACCATCTATTCTCCGCTCTCTGGAATCACGGGGCCAAGAAGGGGGCTTCCCGAGCCCCCGCTGCCCCACGGCTGCTCCTTTGTTCTGGCTGCGTCTCCACCAGCTGCCCTGACAATGGAGGAGATTCCCAACAGCTTCTTTTGATCCCGAGAGCATGACCAAGCCCCTGACATCTATCAAGGGCATAAATTCCTCCCCCTCCCCACCACCCCTTAATGAAAGCAGGTTGTGGTGCGCAGTCCCTCACAGCAGCTGCCTGCTCACAGCCGGAGCCAGGCGTTTTACATGACAGCAGCCGTTTACACCTGTGTCAGCCCCTCTCCTCACTCTCCTCAGGTAAAAGAGCAGCTCTACTGTCTCAGCTCAAATGTCCCCAGCAGCGGATGCTTCAGGCAGGAGCAGGCAACCACCCTGCCACATGCTCTGCTTCCACAGCTCCTCCAAACCCGGCACCGACAGTGGCTAGTTATGAAACTAACTCAGCTCGCTGGACACTTCCTGCCTCCTGCCTTTATCAGGCATCAGAACATAGGGCAGGGCTCGTGCTAACCCAGCACCTGCTCTGTGAGACCCGGTTTGTGTCTGCCACCAGGAACAGGGCAGGTCACCCAGCACTGTCCCAAGGCAAGAGCTGTCTGACGTTTGCTGAACGGGACCCTTAAGGCCTAAGCAACGATAAACGACCCATCATTCCCAGGTGAGAACCAGCCCCACGCTTTGGCTGGGGCTGGCAGTGCTGTCACCAGCCCCGGGGCACTCCCCACCTTCCGGGGGTGCCGCAGCCTCTGGCGAGTCGCCCTCCTCCAGCCCCAGAGCACTGCTCATGCTGGAACTGCTGGCAGGCCGCGGTGCCGCTTTGATCTCCCCGCCTTGGTTCTTCATCACAACCTTTGTCCCGGCTCAGCCTCAACCAACCCTAGAGAGGGAGAAACAGCAACGAGGCTTAATTTTAAGTTTGGAGGATTGCAGGAGTCATCCATCCAGACTGGGAAGGAGCCTGTTCCTGGCCGACGCTGCCACTGCAGCTCCGCACTGAGGGAAGCAGCACCACGGTCCCCACTGGCGCCTCACTGCAAAGCTCTCCACATCGGGGTAACTGCTCTCCCATCACGGGGAGCTGGAAGCGGCTCCTCCTTGAGCACCACAGCACCTTTCGCTCACACACAGCCCACAGTTCCCCTGCTCCGCTGGGAACAACCTTCCCAGCCCGGCTCTCCTTCCTCCTCTCCCCGCTGCCTTTTCTCTCGGATTTCAAACCTCGGAGTGGTCTGTGGATGCTGACAACCCCCCTCACTACGTCGGGGACACGGGGAGAGAGCCTCGACAGCAGAGAGGTCAACACCGACCAAATCCGCGTGCCTGGCCAC
>NW_010428146.1:550-758 GCF_000710305.1 Buceros rhinoceros silvestris | reverse complement strand
CCCAGTTCGGGGGGTTAATCCCAGTTAGAGGGGGTTATCAGCCCAGTTAGGGGGGGTCTAATCCCAGTTACAGGAAGTTTATCCCAGTTAGGGGCGTCTGTCCCAGTCAGGGGTCTCTCTCTCTCCCAGTTTACCCCAGTTTAACCCAGTCAGGGTTCTCTCTCCCCCAGTTTAACCCAGTTAAGGTCTCTCTCTCCCCCAGTTCCCC
>NW_010428146.1:0-225 GCF_000710305.1 Buceros rhinoceros silvestris | reverse complement strand
CGGCTCTCTCTCTTCCAATTTAACCCAGTTTAACCCAGTCAGGACTTTCTGTCCCCCAGTTTAACCTAGTTAAGGAGTCTCTCTCCCCCAGTTCCCCCCAGTTAGGGGTCCCTCTCCCCCAGTTTAACCCAGTTAAGGGGTCTCCCTCCCCCAGTCTAACCCAGTTAAGGAGTCCCTCTCCCCCAGTCTAACCCAGTTAAGGGGTCTCCCTCACCCAGTTTCACC
>NW_010428145.1:816-1980 GCF_000710305.1 Buceros rhinoceros silvestris | reverse complement strand
GGCCCCCCAGGCCCGGCCAAACCCACTCGTTGGCCCGCCCTGCCCTGGGCAGGGAGCGGGTCCCGCTCCCGGCGGGGCCGGGGGCGCTGGGCTTGGCGCCGCGGGAGACAAGGGGCCGCTCGAGTCAGCGCTTCAGAGAAGCCGTCGGTGGCGAGGGGAGGCGGACAACAGCAAGCGCCCGGCTAGCGAACGCGGCGCGCTGACGGCGAGTTGTAAGGGGGTTTAAGTCTAAAGAAGAAGTGACAGGGCAATCATCTCCCCGGCTCTGCTGCGGATGGGAGGGTGAAATCTTGCTAACAGCTCGTGTATCTGTATATTTAATTGCGACCTGGCTGCATGTTCCTGTTGAGGAAGGATGCAGATGACAAGCGAATCTATGAAAACAGAGTTGACAAACCCTGGAAAGGGATAACTGACAGATGAAACGACAGACAGCGCGGAGCTAACTGGCAAACGCATCACTACAAAGTCATATACCTTCTGAGAGGAGTAGTAGTTTGTTTTACTCCAGTTCTCCAGAGTTTTATCTACTGTCGGTGTGATGGGGGAGAGAGGAGCTAATGTGCCCTGTTTAGGATACAAACATGCAGATTAGATCAGACTTCAGACACCGCATTTCACTCAAAACAGTTAGAGGAATAAACCAGGCTTCCCCCACTGAGGAAAACAGGAAGAGATCAGATGGGGTTTTTAAAAAATGTTTTAACGGTGTTTTAGACTTGTTTAAACCCAGCCGTTTCGCAGACGGATATAGTGAGCTACCGCGAGCTCGTGGGAAGGGGAGCAGGGGACCCGGAGCTCTCCGCCGCCACCATCCGAGGCTGGGGCGCTTGGAAGCATATCACCCCGGCTCCCGTTTTCTTCACTTTTGTATTTCTTTAAGTTTTCAATGAGGCTAGTGTAATTACGAGGCGTTTAACTTTTTGCCAGGCTCTTTCATTATGGCTTTGCATTTGCACCTCGCTTTTAAGAGAAGTAATAACATTCACAGTCAGGGGCAAATCCTGTTAATGAACAAATTAAAGTTCAAACAGTTATTCAAGTTCACAGCCCCGCTCGCTGCTCCTTTGATAAGAGTTATACATGTTACTTTCTCTCAAGATCACTCCCCCTTTTATTACTTTTTAAGCTTCTCGTAAGCACTGGCGGGCTATATTGGCAGGT
>NW_010428145.1:415-704 GCF_000710305.1 Buceros rhinoceros silvestris | reverse complement strand
AAGCACTGTCGTCCTATATGGGCAGCTCCGAGCCTCTAAAGAGCCCACAAATCCTGAAGGGAGCCCTAATCCGGCCTTAATTTGGCAACTTTTGTAAAAGACATAAAAGCTCGGGTGCCACCCTTGTGCGCTCAGATGATTATATCGCAGGAAACAAGCCGGGGGAAGGGCCCCCCTCTTTCCCGCACCCACTATTTGTGCTGGCTGCCTTCCCTCCGGAGCTGTGCGAAAGACGGCTCCCTTAGTCCCTACCGGGTACCGGTGGTTAAATTAGGATGTCTGATCGATA
>NW_010428145.1:0-225 GCF_000710305.1 Buceros rhinoceros silvestris | reverse complement strand
AGCTTGCCTGTGGGCCGGAGCCCGATGCCTGCTACCGGCGACTGCCTGCAAGTGTAGAAAAGTGCTTTTTTAAAGGAAAGGAAAGAATGAAAGGAAATAAGAAAATCCTTGCGTTCTTTCTCGTTTCTCGCCCCTCTTTCTTCTTTTCCTCCAAACCTTTCGCGATAAGGTTGTTTGCGCTCACCTCGGCATTTGCATAACATGAATCTTAATTCCCCTTGTCAG
>NW_010428144.1:2859-8349 GCF_000710305.1 Buceros rhinoceros silvestris | reverse complement strand
CCGGTAAGCGTGGGCTCTTACTCCGGCGGCAAAAGAAATTGGACTGGAGGACGGTCCCCCGTTTCAGGCCCGTAACAAATACTTCGTGTTAAAGGTTCTGTAAAGAAAAATGGCCAGGGCTTCTGCCCTTTCTGCCTGTTTATTAGCTATACTAATGGGTTTTGGTTTGTTCATTCTAGTTTCGCAACCAGTACGACAATGATGTCACAGTGTGGAGCCCACAGGTAAAATCTTTGTATGCTTGCTAACAGGCTTTTTACTTTATTTTTGGTTTTCCTTCACTCTTGCAGCAGTGGTATCACAATAGCGTAGATTATGTTTGGGTGCCTGAAGCTGAGGTTTCTAGAGAGCCATTAGTATATGGCAGTTAAGTGAGCCCTGTTACCTCAGTATTTAAGGCAGTTGCTTTTTGAATGTACCTGTGTGGTACAAAATAAATGATATCGTCGCTGGGCATTGATGGCCCCTTCCAACCCAGACCGTTTCATGAATCTATGATTGATTTAGAGATTAATAATAAAAAGTTGGTGAGTAAGGTATGAAAAAGCATGAACCTGACTTTAAACCTCACCAGGGTGAGGGCTACTGCTAGGTCATTCTCTCTTTTATTCAGTAGATAGTTTTGGAAAGGATCTCTTTAGTTTACAATTGGGAAGAACTTTTATTCAATTTATTTTCTTAAGAGCTTCACTGTATTCATATTGTTCAGAACAAAATCAAATCATTAAAAGTATTTGGTGCTTAAGTGAGAATATGCTGTCTTCTTCGAGTATGGCGTGACAGCACCTGTTTCTCTTTGTGTTCACACAATTTTTACTGCCTCCTAAGCCCCTGTTTGAATGACTGTACCCCAGTGGTAATCTAAGGCATGGAATCTGAGGTACTGACTTCTGTAGCACAAATTCAGATCTTAATTTTTATAATTGAAATGGCCACAAACATCCCTATTGAACAACTTCCATATATAAAAGCTTATAATTACAACACTGAGGGCTAGAGCAAGAGATTAAATGCCGTATAATTTTGTAACGCAGTTTCCATTGTGCTTCAGTGAAGTCAGTGCAGCCGTGTGTTCCGAGTTTCCCGTGTGGTGGAATGTTAGCGAGGCTTCACGCTATCCCTGTACTTCCGATTATATAGAGATTTGCCCTTGAATGTGAAATGTTGTAGGTAGTAGTGAGTAGCTCTGAGATGGCCAGATTTTCATGGGTTCATGGTGAGGCATTTGCAGAAGATAATTGAGGGAATCTGTTGGTTGTAGGTTTAAACTATGATGCAGTAAGTGTAGCTGTTGAGATGGGGGAGTCAAAGGTCTGAAAATAAAAAACCATTGAAAATTGCTGCAGAGGATTAACTTTAGAATGATCACCTTTGATTTTATTCTGTAGGGCCGAATTCATCAAATAGAATATGCCATGGAAGCTGTGAAGCAAGGCTCAGCTACTGTGGGGCTGAAGTCAAAAACACATGCTGTTCTGGTTGCTCTCAAGGTAACTTCAAAACTGCCTTCTCATGGCAGGAATGGTATTAGAAAAGTTTTGGTTTGGCAGATGAGGTTTGCGCAGTCTGAGCTTCTACACGTAATGTAAATGCAATCCCAGTTCCATTTTGCTTGAGTACCAGTATAGGACTATCAGTATTTTCAGTACCTGTGCACAGCAGATTTTCACAGAATGGTGAAGGAAATGAGTGAAAGATTTCTCTCCCTTTAAAGGATGTGTTCCTCTTTTTTCATTAGTTATTAAGTAGTAAAACTTATTTCTTTTCCCAAAGCTTGAGTGAGTGTCTGTTCTTTTTTTTGTTCTGACAGTTTTTCTTGTCTTCTCATGCAAGTTTATAAATTTATTCTTTGTTTCATGATCATACTTAGTTCTTGCTATAAATGTTAGCAGATTTCTCCACAGTGCTTGGCAAGCTGTTCAGTCTGCCACAGAGCTTTTCCCTTTTATACGTAGAGAGCACAGTCTGAGCTGGCAGCTCATCAGAAGAAAATCCTGTATGTCGACAACCATATTGGTATCTCAATTGCTGGACTTACTGCTGATGCAAGACTCTTGTGGTGAGTATCTTAGTTGTTGACATACATACACAGTTCTGCAACAACGAGTGAAAGTTCGTTTGTAGGCTATTGCGAATGAAATTTTATGATCAGCTAAGGATTAGGCTTGAGTTACTGCTCTGTTGTACAATGGCAAAGACCTCGGCATGAAATCCTGGCAGATTTTTAACTAGTTGGCAGAAATCTCATTTGTTTGGCCCAAAATTTTGCTCTTTGGCTCTGTTACTAGTAAGACAGTCCTGTCTGGTTTCTTCAGTGTGAAGGAGTTTCCAAGCAGTCTTGGAAAGTGCATCACTTACTTCCCTCTAGCACCTGCCTCTGTGTAGGCACGGGTGAGTGAGTTACGAAAAACATACGCTGCTGTATGTGTGGCCTTCAGAGGGGGTTGCTGCTGACCTGCTGGCCACCTCGTTTCATCAGATGAGGTAAATGTGCGCAGGAGGAGTGTTCCTCAGTTTGATAGGAAAGGACAAAGGCGGCATAGGGGGAATTTCTAGAAAATACATAGTGTTACAAAGAAGTGGTACCATTTAACTGTGGCTTTTTTTCCAGATGATCCGTTTGTTGGATCCAGTAGAAGTGTGAACTTCTACCTTCTTTGCATTTGTGTGGTTGAAATACTGTAATACTTTCAAACTGTGGTCACTTTCTAAATGACAGTTACAGATCATGATGAAATGCAATGAATGCCTCTGACCCTTCTGCTCAGTGAGCAGAACTGAAACAGAAGTATTACTTACCTTAAAAGACAAGTATTGAGACAAAACCTCATTGTGACTTTGATCTATGCATTGGTTTGATTTCTTTTTTCTTCTTTTATTTTTCTGTTTTCCCTCCCAGCAATTTCATGCGTCAGGAGTGTCTGGATTCTAGATTTGTGTTTGATAGACCTCTTCCAGTTTCTCGCCTAGTGTCACTAATTGGAAGCAGTATCCTTTTTCTTCACATTTGTAACACTTCTATGGCTTTTTACTTGTTCATACTTGTTTGTAAAATGATTTTCGTATCTCACGGCTTAAACATCTTATTAAATTGAAAAAGTTAATTCAAAGTTAATTTTTCTTTATTCACCTTGCTCGTGAATTCTTCCGGAGAATGTCCTGTAACATGCACTGAATGTACAGTACACTGAATGTACTACAACAGCAGTAAAGTGCTGTGCAGTGTGTGATATGACACGGTTTTCACAGCCCCACACCTCTGGAGGTGGAGGAAGAAAGACGAGCGTGCTGGTCAGCATACAGTGGTTTACTGGATTGCATTGGAGCACAGTGGAAGCCTTGTATTCTGTTATCAGGAGCCTAGAAAAAGAATTCAAAGCAATGAGAAATTAAATGAGGCTGGGCAGGGTTAGGAGAACTGTTTGTGTAGGTTGAATGCACACCACTCACTTATTTCAGGAAAGCTAATGGCTAAATTTTCTTTTGGTGGAAAGGACGTCAGTGTTCACACAAGTCCTGAGGTGTCGCTTTTGGAGCATGGTCTTCACTACTGCGAGGAGGTTTTCAAAAGTAGCGATCTGCTTGGCTTAGGAAAATGTTTTGGGTAATTAACATGTTATTTCAAGATTGTTTCCTTAACTTACTGAAGAAACCCAGATACCAACGCAGCGTTATGGCAGACGACCGTATGGCGTAGGCCTGCTCATTGCGGGTTATGATGTAAGTAAGCTGTGGTAGTTAGTATTGATCTAAACGAGAGCGTGCTTAATGCAATTTTACCCAACAATTAGATAATAGAAGGGGAAGATAGAAGGGAGAGAGAGGCTCATCAAAATTTGCTGAATAAGGAAATAATTTTTTATATCTTACCCTAGCATGTAACTTTAAAAAAGTGGCTATTAATAGCTAATCCTACCCATGCTTATGAGGTGTACATTTACAAAAGTAAAACCTAATTATTTTAAAGTGCAAATTAAATACTCAAAAGTTAGATTTGTTCATGTTTTAAGGGATCAAAACATTTATGCCGCGATGACAGTAATTATGGCGATTATGGACCTTTACAAGCTGCTATTTTAAATGCTTCTTATAAAAAATAGATGTGGAAATCATCTCTGGCCTCTCTCTTACTTGTTTAGCAACAACAGTTTGCTTAACGCAACACACGCAGTATCTCTGCCCTGAAGATTTTTGACACGAGGGAGGCTGAAGGAAACTCCTCTTGCCTGTAATCTCACATGGCATGGGTAGCTCTATAGCCGGTTATTACCTCAGCGCAGATAAACCAGGGTATGTGTGAAATACCTGCTGCAAGCTGTGATGCAGGACACAGGCATAAACACAGTACGGTTTATGGAACAGAGAAAGGAGCATTTTGGGTGCCAGCTGTCCTGCCACATAGAAACTGATGCTAATGAACAAAGTGTAAACAAAGCATCTTTTTTTTTTCCTTTTAGAATAGCTTTGAAGGAGTTGTGTAAGAACAGCGTACAATAAGTGGTGCTTTTCATATATATGCGTACAAATAATCTATGCAATTGTGCCGTGAAGCAAAACTATGTTCTAGAAAATATCGTGTGTTCCAGCAGCAGCCTCGGTATGAATTTATACATTTGTTTTACATTTTGTGAATTTTTTCCTCTTTATAGGATATGGGTCCTCACATCTTCCAGACCTGTCCCTCTGCAAACTATTTTGACTGCAAAGCAATGTCCATTGGTGCTCGTTCGCAGTCAGCACGAACTTACTTGGAGAGGCACATGACTGAATTTACTGACTGTGAGTAATGGAGCCCCCTCTGTCTGACAGCATTTGTTCTGCTACTGCTCCATCCTTCTGCATTTAATAAGGTGGCAGGATAAATCTGGGGAGCCAAGTTTGGCATGACTGTAAATCCGTGTGAAGACAAAAATAGTGCAGAAAATACTGCAAATCTTCATATCTAACATCTGGATGCTTATTACATCGAATGAGAAGAGAAATTGTGCTCAGAATAGCAGAGAAAAAAACAAAAGGCCTCGCCCTGTTTGACCCAGGGAAAGAACAACTCTTTCCGTATCAAAGCAGGGATGGCATGTCAGGACAAGTGTTTAGGGGGTGTGTTTAAAACGAATTTATTTTTACATGAAATGGTGAGGAGAAGGCTACTGAATGGCTTCTTGGGCAAAAAATAGTGTGATTATCACTGCACTGTAGGCAGGGCAGGTGCCAACAGGATGAATTTGACCTTAGCTGTAGGGAAGGGCTGGTGTCTCAAGGAATGCCTCTGTAACCACCTCTGTGGTCAGCACCAGAAGTTCTGCAGGAGGGGAGTTCTGGAAGTTAACCACGGTGTACCTCCAGTAGTCAACCAAGAGTGGGAAGAAGGGGAAATGAGTGTCTAGAGATAATTTCTTAGATTTAGAAAATGTCTTTCTGGTCTCATTTCAAGGTAATCTCAATGAGCTAGTTAAACATGGACTGCGTGCCCTGAGAGAGACTCTTCCTGCT
>NW_010428144.1:539-2785 GCF_000710305.1 Buceros rhinoceros silvestris | reverse complement strand
CCTGCGGAACAGGATCTGACCACCAAGGTAAGTACTAGGTTTTCTTAACAAGAAATTTTACTGCCATTGTTATTAGAAATTACTGTGAAAAAATTCAGTGAGGTATGGCTGGCACTGCCCTTTGGAAGCTGAACACTGGTAGATAGTCTCCTCTTCATTTTATCTACCGTTTCCTTAATTCAGATTTAGTTTTCATAACAAAAATTACACTTCTCTAAGAAATACAGTTTCCCTGGTTGCTTCATTCTGTTTTAAACTTTGATCAGTACTTAAGGTATGTTACATGCAACTAGGATCACAGCTTTGCCTGGTGAGCAGTCGGTTATTCACCTGGGAGGTGGGGGAGGTGATGCACAAAGAGATGTTGAGTATCCCCAGCATCAAAAACTTGCAGAAACTTCTGGCGATGAATTGGCAAACTGTCGAACCAGAAAATTCTAAGGGTATTCATTAGCTGGTGTCCTGCTTGTGGCTGATCTGCCCTTTTTCATGTGTTTTTATTCTTAGCCCACCTTGGGTTTTAGAATTCTTAAAATAATGAGAATGCAAAATAAGATTAAAATAAGTTGTTTTGAAAAATCATGTATGTTATTGAAAAGAAAACAAAAAGAAACTGAAATCCTTGAAAAGTGGTTTTACTTTCAAGATTTTGCAACATGGTACCTTTTGTAGGGTGTAAATCTGCCTCCTTTTCCTTTTGTAGTACAATCTACTAACGAGAAAGTCTCTCAAAATTTCCTTTTTTCCATAAGTAGACACAAACAGCACAATGAGTCTCTTTATCGCGGGAAGAAATTGTTGTCTGTTTCACGGGCGAAAGCTGCAAAGCCACAGTGCAGAGAATCTTTCAAAAACTCCCTCTTTCCAAACTTTGCTTCACAGAATGTTTCCATTGGAATTGTTGGCAAAGACATGGAGTTCACCATCTATGACGATGACGACGTAGCACCGTTCCTAGAAGGTCTCGAGGAGAGACCACAGAGGAAGGTACGTGTTTTAGACACGAATAAATAGGCTGTTGAAAGACAGCGCCTCACCTTTGACATGTAACACTCCCTTCTATTCCAGTAGAGTTTTAGAAATGTGGTTTTAAAATCTGAAGTTACTCCCTGAAAACCATATAGTCTTGGCTGGAGACTAAGTCACTTACTAGTTTAACTTATGCTGAATTGGTGATGGGCCTTTCCAACGCTGTCTTCTTTCCTCGGCTATGACCTAGCAGTGGTTTTCACGGCTCTACAGCAGCATTGCCCACGCTGCCTGCCCCAGGATGCATTTTCCCTCTCCTGATGACCAGCTCTGTCCTGCTCCACGCTTGGTGTGGGTGACACTCCTTTGCAAGCTGTTTGCTGACATGAGCTGCACTGATGTGCCCATGTTCCATCCAGGATAAAGCTGATTTGTCAGGCACTGGTTTTTGCCCTTCTATAATGCGTATTTTTTTTCTCTCCTGAAGCCTGCTCCGCCCGCTGATGAACCTGCAGAAAAGGCAGATGAGCCGATGGAGCACTAGTTGGTGGATGAGTTCCTCTGTCATAACGTATGTCTAATTATACAGGAACGTTTATTCATTTGCTGATAACTTTATCCTCCCCTCTGTGCGTTTTCTGCTGATACATTCTGGGGACTACACTTAAATGAACGAACCAGCCCACCTATCCTTAAGAGGTAGACAAGATGTCACGATTGGCTGCGTTTTCTCTGACAAGAAAGGTGTAATCATTTTCTAAATAGTACATGATACTGTTTTTTAATGGAAAGCATACTGTCTTTAACTCATAAGGACAAGTGGAAATAAATCACTTTCTTGGAATCTCCTGTGGGTTGGTTTGTTTGTTTGTTTTTTAATCTGAATAAACAACTATTCAGATAGTTCTGTCATACAGAGGTGCCATCGTGTATTTGGCCATTTGTCAGCGTGAGCACACACCCTGTATAAACACGGTGCTCCTGGAAACTGATGAACTGAGAGGACCTGAAAATACCTACAAGAACTACGAAGCAGTTGGGGTGAGAATAGGATGGAGCGCGTTTCCACGTGTTGCCTTGTCATCGTCTCAAACTCAGCCTGAAGGGGCGTTTCTGGCTGGGAAAGTTTTGCAGGGAGGTTGCAGGCTGGCAAGGTGTGAGGCTGCCCGCCCGCCTGCCCCCAGCTGGTGTCTGAGTCTCCGCACTGCTACACCCGGCTCCTGGGGCTGGTGTCAGTGCTCCGCGCTGCTACACCCGCTCCCGGGGCCGGGGGGCGG
>NW_010428144.1:0-267 GCF_000710305.1 Buceros rhinoceros silvestris | reverse complement strand
GGGTGTCGAGCGTCCGCGCTGCTACCCCCGGCTCCTGGGGCTGGTGTCAGTGCTCCGCGCTGCTACACCCGCTGCTGGGGCACTGGGCTGTGTCTTTGCCTCCCTTCTTCAGAGCCGGCGGTACCGAAGGGGTTTTAGGTCGCTAGCGCACCCCGAGTTAGCCAGAGGAGCGCGTGAAATCCCCGTCGTGCTCTGAACGTTTTGTTTTATTTTTCCATTGTCGTTTTTTTCTATTTATTTTTCCCCCGCCCCCCGTTAGTTTATTTA
>NW_010428143.1:335-1970 GCF_000710305.1 Buceros rhinoceros silvestris | reverse complement strand
AAGGGAAGGTTTGGCTAACCCAGGACAAGCCTATGTATAGTGTATAAATGAGCTATGAAGGAAAACATTGATAGTGTGGAAATCTTGCTGTCTGGGATGTTAGCCTGGGATAGTCTAATATGTAGGCTGTTAAAGAGCCACACACTGTTTTCTAACTGCGTTTCCCTTCTTTCCTAACTTTTCACACTTTGTTTGGGACTACTTTTTCACTTGGGTAGTGTCACCTAGGCTGCTAAGGGATATGGTAACATAGATACGTAATTAAAACATGCAAGTTGACAATAAAGTAATAAACACCAGTCTGAGATTTATCCGGAAGCCTCAAAACTGTCATTGGGATAAGGAGTTGTAAGCAATCATTTTGTTCCCTGACTTACAAACTCAAAATGTTGTGATACAATAGAAGCAAGAAATGCCCTAAAATGATAAATTGATAGAAATATTATATATGGTGATAGTAATCTCACGTTTTTTGTCTTCTTTTAGTGCTTTTATCTTAGGTTTCTGTTACGGAGCTCCTGTCAACATCTGCTTCCATCTAATGAAAAAGGTATTGCTTGATGTAAAATTCTGACACATTTGTGTTCAGAGTATAAATTCACTTTGATTTCATTTTAATTGCGAGACAGTGATAAATTACTGTGCAATTATCACGTTCAAAATGGCAAGCTGAAGCACTGACAAGTCTTTTTTAGATTTTTCTTTCCATTTCTATAAGTGAACATGCAATGGTTCAAAAATACTGCTTTGTTTTGTCACTGTCACAGCACTATTTGTACATCTGGTCTCTTTCTAGTTTCTGAGTAGCTTTGCCCCGAACTGGAATTTTTTAGTTCTTTCATTTTTGGTCTTTGTCTGCACAGTTACACTAAACAAAGCTGATCTGAGCTACTGCAACCAGATAAAGCCCTTCTGCAGAGTCATTCAGAAAGATTAGCACTGCTTAAGTTGTTGCTAAACTAAATCACTTGAAATTTCTAACTTGAGTTACTATAGCTGTGCTGAGCATCCTCATATAGACAAGCTCTTAGTCTGGGCCTTGAGCTGAATTATGTTGCATTTTAATATATAAAACAGTTAAACTGCTCAAATAATCTGGCCCAGGATCTATGCATAACTGGACAAAATAAATGCCTAAAAATCCTTGTATGTAAAACTTCCAGTGTCTGCAACTTCCCAGAGTGAGTACGACTACAACAAAACAGTGATGAATGAAGACTTTTATCTTTTGTTCCATCCTAAGCTCCTGCTGCATCTTTCCTGTTTACACTTTATTGAGAACTGTATTTAGGAATTTTTTAAAAAGGCAAAAATCTTGGTAAAAATACGCCTGAACAGAGCACGTTTAACATACACTAAAAGATCAGCACGTGCATGAAATCTTTTACTAGGATTTTCTAAAACACTTTTGTTAGCTGAGGCCATAGTGGGCATGCTTGCCTGTTTCCCCCTTTAAATAAGATGACTAGTTCTTAAAGCACTTGTTCAAAAATTGGGAAATAGACTTCAGAACATACTGGATTGAAACCCCCAGGAGATGATCAGTGTATTTCTGGAGCGAGATATTAGTTTATCTTCATCTTTTCTGCTGAAGTGATAGCAATGTGTAGCACACCATTAATGTTGGAGGGAAAG
>NW_010428143.1:0-219 GCF_000710305.1 Buceros rhinoceros silvestris | reverse complement strand
AAAGAGGATTGTGATTCTGTAGTTTGGGGACTCATCTGAGAAGCAGCACCCTGACTTCTGGTTGCAGGCCTTTTCATCCACAATATCTAATGACTGTTACTGGAAAAGATGTAAACAGAACTGAGTGTTTTAAATAACAAGAAAACTATACATCCATCAGTTTTATTTAAAGACACAACAGTCCACCTTTCTCATAGACCTCCTCGGCAGTGTCACCCC
>NW_010428142.1:18781-19441 GCF_000710305.1 Buceros rhinoceros silvestris | reverse complement strand
CCTCACCAGGGGCCACCCAGCCCCAGCAGCTCTCGCCTGGCTGAACGGCTCCAAGGGGCTTCTCGCAGCTCCCGGTGTGGTTGTGGGAGATGCTGCAAGCATCCCACCACACTTGGGGACAGTGTGCCATCAGAGCAGGAAACCTGCTGGCTGTTCAAATCTGGAGTCAGACCGTCAGTGTCAAAGTAACCGCCCCAGGCTTTGTTGGTGGGAGCTCCGGGACAGCGGCCATCGTGGTGTGTCTGGGCAGGACCCCAGGGGTTTCTCTTCCGCTGCTGCAGTTTCAGATTCGGGCTCTGGAATCTCAGAAGCGACAGCAGGAAATTGTGCTGCGGAGGAAAACCCAGGAGGTGAGGTGGGGGGTGGTGTTTGCCTCCATGTGGTCGCGTGTTTGCCCCTCCGTGGGAATCCTGGCCCCAGTGCTCTGCTCAGGGACACCCCACGCTCCAGACAGTGACAGCTCGGGGAGCAGATTTCCCAGAAGGGTGGGAGGGTTTTTATGGCTCAGTAACCAGGTGGGAGACAGTTGCAGGTGGCAGAGGAATGACGTATCTCCTGGGGCAGCTGAGCTCAGCAGCAGGGGACGTGCTACGAGGGAGAGGGGGAAACCCATGAGGCACAAATGACCCTGGGGCTTCGTGTCTCCAGAGCTGCCGTTCC
>NW_010428142.1:17346-18567 GCF_000710305.1 Buceros rhinoceros silvestris | reverse complement strand
GGAGGGAGGACAAAGCAAAAACCCAGCCATGCTGGACTCTGGTGCCGAGGTCTCGGCCAGCACCACCTCCTCCGAGCCGGAGTCTGGCGCTCGCTCCGTCTCCAGCATCGTGCGCCAGTGGAACAGGAAAATCAACAACTTCCTGGGAGACCCCTCGTCCCCCGTGAATGGAGCTCGGCCCATCAGGTCAGGGCAGGGGCTGTGGGGATGGGTGATGAGGCAGCCCAGGACTCCTACTTTCGGCCAGTGGTGGAGACTGAAGGCCAGCTTCTTATTGTGCATTTGGCCCGTGTTAAACCACCGACCCAGCGACAGGCCGTGCTGGCAGCATGTGACTGATTGTCACCTGGGCTCGAGCCCACTGCTGGCCTTCCACGAGCGTTAAAGGCCACTGCACAAGCCTTGCTGAGCTCGTCTCTTGTCGCTGTCTTTGTTAAGGGGTGATGGACGAGTTGAGCAATCCAAAAGCGATGCAGATGCCCCCTCTGCTCCTGGCCAGCCAGAGCCCAGGCATCCTTTTGGGTCAAGCACGGCTTTCCAGGCACGGTGCGGCTGGTTGCTCACGGGCCTCTTCTCCCCTCTGGCTGCAGGAAGAAGTTCCCCAAAAAGGGGGCGAGCCAGACCTTCAGCAAAGCTGCTCGCCTCAAGTGGCAGTCGCTGGAGCGGCGCATCTTTGACATCGTCATGCAGAGGATGACCATAGTTAACCTGGAGGCTGACATGGAGCGGCTCATCAAGGTGACCGTGGCGCTGGGGCCAGAGAGCTGGGGGGTGGGCGCGAAGCGGGGGGCAGCTGCGCTGACAGTGCCAATCCCCGTCCCTTTCACCCCAGAAACGCGAGGAGCTGGCGCTGCTGCAGGAAGCGTTGCTGGGCAAGAGGGCGAAGCTGCAGGCAGAGGGTCCCAAGGAGCAGAAGGGGCTGCAGGAGCTGAACGAGGAGATCGAAGTGCTGGGGGCCAACATTGACTACATCAACGACAGCATTTCCGACTGCCAGGCCACCATCA
Organism: Buceros rhinoceros silvestris; assembly: GCF_000710305.1. NCBI lineage: Eukaryota > Metazoa > Chordata > Aves > Bucerotiformes > Bucerotidae > Buceros > Buceros rhinoceros. The sequence continues at coordinate 17,560 of NW_010428142.1, read as the reverse complement.
TGCAGATCGAGGAGACCAAGGTGGGTGGCTGGACTGGGCCCAGCTGGTGGGAAGAGAGGAGGAGCATCCCCGGGAGGCAAGGGCATCCTTGGGCACCGCCGGGCTGGGGGTCCCGGAGCCCTCATGAGCCGTGTCACACGCTCGGCGGGGCTGCACTCCCGCCGTCTCTCCTCGTTAGGTGGTTAATTGCGGAGGGGAACTGCGGCAGGTCGGT
>NW_010428142.1:12837-17250 GCF_000710305.1 Buceros rhinoceros silvestris | reverse complement strand
AGGGAAGCTCTGCCAGGTCGTTGCGCGTCCGTGGGCAGGTTGCCAGTGCCCCGTGTCCCTAGAATTACAGGAAGCCGAGGTCCCTGTCCTGCCGGCGGTGCTAGCGGTCACTTGTCCCCACGGGAGTTTCATGAGTGGGAAGCATCGTGGGGGGACCTGTGTTTTTTTCCCAGCAGAAACCCTGCAGGTTTTGTGTCCAGGTTGGACACCAGGAGATGCTGCGCGGCTCCCGGCTCCCCTCTAGTGGCTGCAGCCCTGGCTGGAGCTGTGGGCTGTCCCTGCTTGTCACCAGCTGCCACCTGAGTTGGTGGGGGAGAAGAGGCTCTTTGATGATCCCCAGGAGCCTTTAGGCTGTGTGTGATCTGCCATGAGGGTGAGGTTCACTGGCCATCTCCACGGCCAGATCTCCCCAGTAGCCACTTGGGCAGACCGAGGGCAACCAGTGTTGGGACTGGACAGTGCTGGCAGGGCAGTGGAGGTGCTGTTCTGGCCATGGAGCCTCTTCTGCCTATCCCACGCCCGGCAGCAAAGCTCCCTCAGTGCCTCACACCCATCCCTCTGTGTTTCAGGAGGAGCTGGACTCCACGGACACCTCGGTGGTGATCAGCTCCTGCTCACTGGCTGAAGCCCGGCTCCTGCTGGACAACTTCCTGAAGGCCTCCATCGACAAGGTGAGGGGTCACGTTGGGACTCAGATGTGTGATGATTTCTGACAGCTGGGGAGGGAAGCGGGGTGCGAGGGTGGAGGCCTGGTGGTGGGGACCTGATAGTGGGGACCAGAGGCACCCAGCTGAGGCCCGGCATGGCTGTCCTTCCCCAGGGGCTGCAGGTAGCGCAGAAGGAGGCACAGATCCGCCTGCTGGAGGGACGCCTGCGGCAGACAGACACGACCGGCTCCTCGCAGAACCACGCCATCCTGGATGCCCTGCGGGAGAAAGCTGAGTCCCACCCCGAGCTGCAGGCCCTGATCCACAACGTCCAGCAAGGTGGGACTGAGGGCTGGCACATCCTTGGGCCAGGGGTGGTGCCTGTGGGGTGAGATGCCCATCCGTGTTGGCCGCCCAAGAAGCACCCAGAGGTGCCACAGCTGGGACCAGTGTGCCCAGGGCTGCCCCGAGGGTGATGCTGGCTGGGGGCACGTGGTCCATCCACCACACAACAGGGATGAGGACATGAGGACCAGGTTTCCCCCTGCCCAGCTGCCTGGGCTGCCCCCTCTGCCGTGTGGTTCAGACGGGGCTTGGCACAATGGGGACCCCTCTGCGCTGCTGATGCTCTCTCTGTCTCCTGCACAGAGAATGGCTACACCAGCACGGACGAGGAGGTCTCAGAGTTCAGCTTGGCTTCAGATGGGAGGTGAGCACCCAGGCTGGTCCTGCCTGAGCTGGTGGTGGCTTGGGAGGCCAGGGGTCGGGTAGGATGTCTGGTGCCACTCGTGGGACCTCGCAGATGGACATGGATGAACAAAGCCCCACCTAAGCTTTCCTGTGGCGCCCAGCCCTGGGAGAGGGGAGCAGAGATGTCTGGTCATGAGATGACAGAGATCTCTGTCATCTCTGTCAGAGATGACACTAGCAGGGAGTTAAGACTAGGTCATCCCTTGGAGAACGGGTGCTGGGGAGCAGAGGGTGGTCCAAGGAGTCTGGTGGGCCAATGGCAACCGGCTCTTTGAAAGGAGTTTGGCACTGAAGATCCATCTTTGCTCTCTTCTCCTTGCAGCATCTCCCAGTCTTTCACTATGAAGGGCTCGGCAAGCCAGGATGACTTCAAGTTCAAGGTTAGTTGGCCTTTCTGTGTGTCCCTGTCACAGGGAATGGGAGGAGGAGTGGAGGAGCGTGTTGTTCGGTGATGCTCCAGGCCTCTGCTCTGTAGTCTGACCCTTGGAGAGCCAGGCTTTGCATAAGGAAGTATGGCTGCTCTCTAGGTGGGCTCACTCTAGCCAAGGGGGAGGCAAGGCCTTCTGCTGCTATGGTCTTCTGAAGCTCCAGAGACTTGGGAGACATCCACCACATCAGCCAATAGTCTCCAGATTTGAGGGGACACCCAGGAGGTCCCTGTGCAGTGCTGCATCCATTGTGGGCAAAGGTGGAGGAGAGCACCCATTCTTCTGCACAGGCTGTTGCGTTTGCTTAGGGGATGGAGAACCAGCAGCGTGAGGGGCATCCCAGCACAATGCAGGGGGAACTCAACCTCCTGTGGCCAGAGAGCACGAGTTCTTCCATCTCACAGCTCTCTGGCTGCTCCCACTGCCCTCCCGCCCCGCTGCCCGTGCCTGAGCTCTCTGCCCTGCTCTAGGGGGAGCCCAAGCTCTCGGGCCAGATGAAGGCAGTGTCGGCTGAGTGTCTAGGACCCACGCTGGATGTCTCCACCAAGAACATCACCAAGTCCTTGGCGTCCCTCATGGAGATCAAGGAAGACGGGATCAGCTTCTCCATCCGAGACCCCTATTACAAGGAGAAGGTGTCGCGCACTGTCAGCCTGCCCACGCGAGGAAGCACCTTGTGAGCAGGGGATGATGGGCACTGGGAGGTCCATGGAGGCGTGGGTCAGGAGGTGGGAAGCTGTACCCTCGCTGTTGAGTTGCAGAGCAGGGAGAGGAGCCCAATCCTGCCTCTGTGCAGGCTTATCTCCAGCAAGCAGTGGTGGATTTCTCCAGCAGGACTTGGGCAGTGTCCAGGAGCATGTTGGTGTCCTCTGCAGGTGGAGAGAAGGGTGCTCCAAGAGGGGGCTAAAAAAGAGAATATACAAGGGTCCCGGACTCTCACTGCTTTGGGTTATCAGCCTTCTTGAAGGCTTCTTGGATTACCAAAAGCCTCCTTTCTCACGGGATGATTCGAAGCATCCTCTGATCTTGTGACTGTGACTTCAGGGCAGCCCAACTTCTCCGTTTGCTCTGCTGGGGAAGGACATGGGTGTTCTCTGTGGAGGGATCCTAGCGGTGGGGTAGGCAGGTGCCCACTGTGATCTTTTCCCTTTAGTCCCAGGCAATCTCGGGGCTCAGACACTTCGCCTCTGACAAGGAGGAAATCCTATGACCGTGGGCAAGCTGCCAGGTAAGCTGGGGAGCTGGAGAAACAGAGACATGGGCAGGAAGAGGCTGGGTGGCCCAGATGAGTGAGGAGAGATGTTGGCTGAACCAGCTCCTGCTGGGCCCTGGGGTGCCGGGCAGCTGCCAGGTGAGCGGTCCCCAAGTCATGTGTCCCTCTAATCCTTCCTGGCTCAGGCCTCCAGATGTTGGATTCACACCTCCCTCATCCCCACCCACCCGTCCACGCAACGACCGCAATGTCTTCTCTCGTCTCACGAGCAACCAGAGCCAGGGGTCTGCCTTGGATAAGTAAGTCCTGGTGGGATGGGAGGGTCTGAGTGAGGGGGACACTACCAGAACAGAAAATGGCACGTCCTGGGTCCTGCAGTGGGGTGTAGGAGCACAGGACCTGGGTGGGCTCCAGCCAGCCTCCTGCCCCCATTTCCTTTCGCTGCTCCTCTTCAGGAGGGAGCAGATGCTCTGCGAGGGCCGTGGTGGCCCCTTGCCCTGTCCTGCCTGCTGTGTGTCCCCTGTGAGCTGGCCGCTTCCAGGAGCTCACGGTCCTGGCCATTGGCTAAGCCCTACTTGGAGACAGAGCAGTGCCAGACTGGGAGCACTGGAAAAAGCTGTGGAGCAGGATGATGCGAGGGGGATGGGGGCTTGCAGGGAGCTGACGTATTGCCACCAGCCCACAAACGCAGCTCCAGCCTCCCCCTGCCCTCGCCTCGGAGCATTGCTGGTAGCGTTGATGTTACCTGACGGAGACCTGCTGTGTCCGATCCTCACATGCCCTCTTGCTCCTCTGCTGTCTCCCCTGGTTCTCCACATGTGCTTCTCTTTCTCCCTCTCTCCCCTCCTTCTCCTTCTCCTCCTCGCTGTCCTACGCTGGCTTGGATGCAATAACAATCCTCCCTCTCTGACTCCTCTGCTGCCTCTTCTAGTCTGGGTTTTCTCTCCCATAATCCTGCTAATTTTCTGCCCCTAGGTCTGATGACAGCGATTCCTCTGTCTCGGAGGTGCTGAGGTATAGACAACTTTCTATTTATTATCCCTTCCTCCTCTCCTCCTCCTTCTCTCTGTCTCACGAGTCTGCTCTCCCTTGTCCCCGCATGCTCCACCTGCACCTTGCCGCTCTCCCCCCTCTCCCAGCTCGTGCGTACTGTCCCCTCTCAGTTCTGCCCCTAGGTCTGATGACAGCGATTCCTCTGTCTCGGAGGTGCTGAGGTATAGACAACTTTCTATTTATTATCCCTTCCTCCTCTCCTCCTCCTTCTCTCTGTCTCACGAGTCTGCTCTCCCTTGTCCCCGCATGCTCCACCTGCACCTTGCCGCTCTCCCCCCTCTCCCAGCTCGTGCGTACTGTCCCCTCTCAGCATGCCCCCTCC
>NW_010428142.1:11591-12709 GCF_000710305.1 Buceros rhinoceros silvestris | reverse complement strand
CTGCTTGGATTAGCCCTTGGAAACTTGGTGCTGGGCTCACCTGGCTTGTTTGGGGTGGAAGCATGTTCTTCTCCAGCTCTGATGGGTTCTTGTCAGCATGACCCCACAACGTCCCATCCCATTCCCCAGCTCTCCAGCAGGACGGTGTGATGCTGGGTAAGGGGCTGAGCAACTCTGGGCGCTCCCAGTATGTCTTTCTTGCAAACATCTTCCAGGCAAATATCTCTGTGTGCTCCTCACCCCTGATTTGGCTTTCCTGGTGCTCGGTTATGGGTAGGTGGGTCCCTTTCCCAAAGAAACTGAGTCAGATTGTGGTGCAGAGCTCAGCCTTGGGGTTAAGGTGCTCCTGGGCTTGTCCCACTGCACCCTCCTGTCTTCCCGAAGAGGCAAGAGGCTTCCCGAAGCAAGAGCCACCATTTCCCCGTCCGTTAGGAGTATCAGAGGTCAAGGGAGGGCTGTTTCATTTGGCTTTGTAAGTGTAGCTGAGAGAGAGAAGCGAGAGAGAAGGATCACGTGCATGTGATTTCCAAACCCAATTAATGAGCCATGACTAATACAAACTTTATGTGGCCTTGGGCCTGCCTTTCTCCAGCCTGGTGCCTCAGTTTCCCTACTTATAAGAAGAGACTAGCACCACCCAGGGCTCCACGGAAGTGGGAAGGCTGTCCTTTGGGATGCCAGCTGGTGGTGGCCATGGACATAGGGTCTGGAAGGGTTGGGCTCTTGGTCCTGAGCTCTGCCGGAGTGGAGGTGATCATCCAGAGGGACAGGCAGCAGGTGTCCCTGGGAGGAAGGTTTGGCAGGGAATGGTCCTCTCCTGCCCAGAGCCAGTGGTGGGTGCAGGGATTCCACAGCCGTTGTGACAGGGAGGCTGGGTCCAAATGCCGGGGCTGTCCTTGGTCACCCTTGTGGTCTTGTGTAAAGCAGTGAAACCCTGTCTCCAAATGTCACCAACCACCAGCTGGCAGCCTCCGAGGAGCGGGGCTGCTGGATACTGGTACCCTGAAACACTTATCCCAGCAGAGCTTCAGGCTGAAGAAGGGAAGTTTGTCCCAAACTGAGGACCAATGAGCTGGATCTCCTGACTCCTCGGGTCTGTCCTGGCCAGGCGTGAGAGG
>NW_010428142.1:11100-11468 GCF_000710305.1 Buceros rhinoceros silvestris | reverse complement strand
AGGAGAGCAGAGGCTGCTGGGCAGCCCCTTTCTGCCCACCCGTGTTGCTGGGGCAGAGGCAGTAGGCAGGGGCTGCTCCTGGGGAGATTCCTGGCGTTTGCCTGCAGATCTTTACTCAGGCGTGCCAGGTTCGGATGGAGGAGCCCATAGCGCTGCCAAGTGGTGGGAGATGCTTGGGGTGAGGCATCTCTTGCTCTCCCATGCCCCTGGAACTATGTAGCGTGGTCTCTTTCCACACATGCCCCACCATGCTTGTTCTTTCTTTCCCATGCAAGGGGCAACATTAACCCGGTGGGTGGTACCAAGAACACCCGGACGGCCCCGCTGCAGTGCGTCTCTGTGGCAGAAGGACACACCAAGCCTGTGCT
>NW_010428142.1:442-10945 GCF_000710305.1 Buceros rhinoceros silvestris | reverse complement strand
GACGAGCTGCTTTTCACTGGGTCAAAAGGTGCGTGGCAGGCGAAGAGGACATGGGGGTTGCTGGCCTGAAGACGCTGTGGGAGCAGGTTGGCACAGAGGAGCACGTGAAGTGGTGGGCACAATGGGGATGTTTCCTCTTTCCTGTCCTCGGCGCTGGGCCTTGCCCTGCCCCGCTGCCGGGGCTGACTGCCTCGTCTCTGGCTCTGTGCATGGCGGGAGGCAATGCTCAGAAGGGGTATTGTCCCCAAGCCACCATGCCCTTGGAGGACACCCCCCAGCCTGACGCTCTTGGGCATCTTCTTCCTCCCGCAGACCGGAGCTGCAAAATGTGGAACCTGGTGACGGGCCAAGAAATTGCTTCCCTCAAGGGTCACCCGAACAACGTGGTTTCCATCAAATACTGCAGCCACACAGGGCTGGTGTTCACCGTGTCCACGTCATACATCAAAGTGTGGGACATCCGGGACTCAGCCCGGTGCATCCGCACCCTCACGTACGTGGCAGGCAGGAGAAGCTGGGGGAACCCTGGGCACTCTGGGCACCTCTAGCTTTGCAGAAGCCAGTCCCAGCACCAGCTGGAGCTGGGCACAGGGCCAAGTACCAGCAGCTTTAGTGCCAATTTGCAGAGCTACATCCTGAGGGAACAGGGAGGTTGGGGTGAGGGGACCTGTGGGGATCTCCTGCAGCAAAAGCTACTTTTGGGGGTGGCCAAGGCAGCCAGCAGAGGAGGCACAGCCCCTAACAGCATCGTGGCTGGGTAAATCACAGGCTCTCCAGTGGGAAACTCAGATCTTTATGAGGAGTTTGAGAACAAGAAAGGAGCATGAGATGGGCTGTAGCTGTGGTCTGCTGGTCTGGGGCAGGGCTTAGGTGTTAGGAGAGAATGGCAGGGCAGTGTTAGGAGAGAATGGCAGGTCAGGGTTACCAGCTCGCTCCAGCATAGAGCTCTTTTCTTTGTCTGAGTTGGCCTGAAGGTCCATCTCCCTCAGTGCAGAAGCCAAATGCCTCCCTCTGCTGACCGCCAGCACTGCCAGCCCTTCCTGCAGGAAGTAAAGAGGAATGGGAGGAGAAAAGAGCAGCCCTCAAATGGCAACCAGGGCGGGATGCTCCATGTCAGCCACAAACCCGACATCCTTGGGTCTCTCTCCAAGCAGGGCACTGGCCTGGTCTTCTTGATCCCGTTGTGGCCAGAGAGACAGTGGTACCTCTAGGGCCTTTCCCCAGTGTGGGACCCACCTGTGCCAGCCTGGAGCCAACAGCCCCATGCAGTTCCTCAGTGGGGCCTTTGTGGTTCCAGGGCGGGATGCTCCATGTCAGCCACAAACCCGACATCCTTGGGTCTCTCTCCAAGCAGGGCACTGGCCTGGTCTTCTTGATCCCGTTGTGGCCAGAGAGACAGTGGTACCTCTAGGGCCTTTCCCCAGTGTGGGACCCACCTGTGCCAGCCTGGAGCCAACAGCCCCATGCAGTTCCTCAGTGGGGCCTTTGTGGTTCTGATCTCCGCTCATCCTCCCCCTTTGACCTCTCTCTCCCTTAGATCTTCTGGACAAGTGATCTCCGGGGATGCATGTGCTGGGACCACCACGCGCACTGTCACCAGTGTGCAGGGAGAGCACCAGATCAACCAGATTGCTCTCAACCCCACGGGCACCATGCTCTATGCTGCCACTGGTAACTCTGTCCGCATCTGGGAGCTGAGCAGGTGAGGAAGTTGTGCTGGGGTGGGCAGGACAGCTTCTGGAAGCCGAGTGAACACTGTCTTACCATAAGGGCCTGAAACGACTCCCCCGAGGGAAAGTGGAAACTTTTTAGCAATGGAACTTACCTGAAATAAGGACTATCAGGACCCTTTCCTATGGGAGCCAAGGAGTTGATGAGCAGCAGTGGAGCTACTTGGGGTGGGAGGGTTGTCCATGAGCTGGGTGGAGCTTAGGAGAAAGGGAAGGACGTGTGGGACAAGCAGCAGTACCCGCTTGGTTTTGCCCTCGCCCGTCTCCCTGCCAGATGGGCACGGGGCTGCTGACCACTTGTTGCAGCCTTGGCTCTGTAGCCAGAGGGCCAGATGTTGGTGTGTCCCGAGGCTGCCTTCCTCCCCCGACATCACTAGGAAGAGGAGGGTCCCTGCTCAGAGTCCCCCAAAGGGACCAACCCCTACTGGGGGCTCCAGCGCTGTGGGGGTCTCAGCCTGGGAGAGCCCCTTGGAGGAGTCTCAGCACCCGGGCAGGGACTGGCTGACCCATGGTTTGGAACTCAGGTTGCAGCCCGTCGGGAAGCTGAGTGGCCACATCGGGCCTGTGATGTGCCTCACGGTGAACCAGACGGCGAGCAACCACGACCTGGTGGTCACAGGCTCCAAGGATCACTACGTCAAGGTACTCTCCTCGAGGGCAGAGCCTTGTGTTGTGGAGGGAAACCCAGATGTTGGTAACCCCTAAGGTCTCTTTTCTCATCCTGAGCACACCCAGATTCTGTTCTCACCTCTGCATGTGAGGTTTTTGTGGGTTTCTCCTCCCCCCAGATCTTGCCTTTTGCTTGGTCCCCAATACAAGGGCACCCTTGGAGATGGATTTGCGTTTCTCTCACCCCTCGGGCTCTGTGGCTGGTACTTACATGTTACGGCTGACCCAGATGAGCAGCTCACCCTGTTCTGCACCATTTTCCTCCCCAGTACAGGTGATTCATGCCTGCTTCCTCACAGCTCCAGCACAGCAAATGTCTGATCCTTCCTTTGAGGTTTTTGCTGGTCTTTAGCTGGTTGAACTGGAGCTGGTAGCAGGGGAGTGAGGAGGGATGATGAGATGATGAGGGAGGCAGGATTCCACTCATCTGACAGCAGCAAGCTGTTGGCTTAGCTCGTGGAGGAGTGTGAAAGCTCACCGTGAGTAAAGTGCAGAAGAATGGGGCTCTCTCTGGTGGCATACTTCCCCTGATGGTGACAGGACCTCTGGAGATACCTCAGCCCTGAAAAAGCCTCTACTTGCCAATGCCGATTCCCCTCTCCAGCATCACTCAGGGTGCCCTAAGCCTAGAAAACAGCAGGTGATGGCCAGGTCCTCCGAGAGAGGGTCACTTCTGTTTCCAGTGCTGTCTGGGGTCTTCCAGCTGCTGTTTTTCCCCAGGTGTTTGAGATTGCTGAGGGCATGGTGGGCAACATTGCCCCCACTCACAACTTCGAGCCCCCTCACTACGACGGCATTGAGTGCCTGGCCATCCAGGGAGACGTCCTCTTCAGTGGCTCCAGGGACAATGGCATCAAGAAGTGGGATCTGGAGCAGCAGGAACTTATCCAGGTCAGGAGGGGAGTGGACAGCAGAGGTCCTCAGGGTAACGTGGGGCAGAAGAGGATTGCCCAGGACGTCTGGGGGAACCTTTCAGGGACCTGGTGCCAGTGTCCTCACTGAGCAAACCAGGGAGGGTGCTCCCGTTCTCGGGAATCCGGCAGTGCCTGTGTGAGGTGACTCTGTGCCCCTGTTCGCTTATGCTGTGCCCCGTATCTTGCGTAGGACACCCAGGATCACGGTGCTGGGTGTCATGTTCCTCTCTAAAGACGGGATTGTTGTCTGCTGCCCAGGGCACAAACCAAGCCCTGGCTTCTGAATCCATTCCCTTGGCCTCCTAACTTTGCATCCCTCGCCCCACGACCTAGATCAGACTCGGGGTGACGGGGAGGAGCTGAGCCTCCCAGGTTGGGCGCTTGAGGCTGCTGGTGGTGCTGCAGATGAGGTTGGTCACGATCTCTGCTCTGTGCCCCTACCTACAGCAAATCCCCAACGCCCACAAAGACTGGGTCTGTGCCCTGGCCTTCATCCCTGGCCGTCCGATGGTGCTGAGCGCTTGCCGAGGAGGCGTCATCAAAGTCTGGAACGTAGACACCTTCACCCCGGTTGGGGAGATCAAGGGGCATGACAGCCCCATCAACGCCATCTGCACCAACTCCAAACACATCTTCACCGCCTCCAGGTGAGCCCCGGGCTTTCTGCTCCCCAGAGCCCCCGGGAGGTGGGAGACCCCTGGCTTCAACTGTCATCCCAGGGCCTGGGTGGGTTTCTGCGGAGTGGAGCGGGAGCAGGGAGGGAAGGAAGGGGGGAGTCTCACAACTTTCTAGTCCCTCCACCCCTTCATCTCCTCTTGCCCATCGTAGCCTGCCCCGTGACACGGCCTGCCCACCACGGTGCCAGCAGCTTTTCCCCCAGCCGAACCCTGCCTCCACTCCAGTGACACCCCGGGTTATCCCCCATGCAGGGACCCCTCTCCCCCGGGGCTGGGCATCCCCTGCTGCTCTCGGGGACCTCTTTGGCAGCAAGACTCTGATATCCTCTTTTCGACCATGTCCCTTTTCTCCCTTCCTTTTTCTCTGTCTCTCTCTGTCTTTCCTCCTCCCCACCTCCCATCTGTGCCACAGCGACTGCCGGGTAAAGTTATGGAATTACGTGCCTGGGCTCACCCCTTGCCTTCCACGACGCGTCCTTGCCATAAAGGGCCGTGCTACTAGTCTGCCTTGACCCTCCTGCTCTTTCTGACTCTCTCGCTCATGCACTCTTCTTCTGTCTTTCCTTTCCTTTTCTTTCTCTCCATCTCTTTCTCCCTGTCTTTCTCTCTGTTGCTTTGGCTCCTCTCTCTTCTCTTTTTCTTTCCTTCTCTCTGGTCTGAGCTGCTTCCTCACGGTATGAAACTATTTTGCGTTTTTCCCCACTTGATAAATCTTGGCTAGAAGTGACTCGCCCCTTGTCCCAGCCATACCCTCACCTTGTTTTGGTTTGCTTTTGTTTTTTTGTCCTTGTCGAGGGCCCCACATCTGCTGTGGCAGCTCTGTGGAAGCCGTGGCCCGCCCTCACCCTTGCATGGATGATGGGCCAGGAGTCAGCAGCCACCCCTGAAGCAGCCCATGCCCTGGGGAGACCAAGCACAGCAGCTCCCTGGGGTGTCACCGCTTTGACCTAGTTAGAGCTCGTTCGAGGGGCGCAGGAGTCCTGTCGTTGGGATCAGCACTGGAGGTCACCGTTTCCCTTTGTCCCAACTGCTGCCAGTGGGGTGAGCTGGAGGCTGAGCCCCACTGGGCATGCCTGCTCCCCAGAGGGGATTGGGCAACCTCCATGAGCAGAGGGTCTGGGGGTCCTGTGGGCTGCATGCTGCCATGGGCTGGGGGTGGGGAGCGTTTCTCCTCGTGGTGCCTCTCTGCAGCGTGCCTGTGGGACTCCGGCGGGAGCCCCTGGGTCACGCCGTCCCTCTCACCTTTGTTTCTCAGTGACTTGACAGTGAAGCTCTGGAGTGGGAGGAGGTTACCCACAGGGTCTAACTAGGAACTGCCAAAAGCCTGGAAGACGTGACAGGAGAAGGTGGGGGTACCTTTCCCTCCTCCCAGTCCCGGTCATCCACAGGAGCTCAGCCCAGCCACAGGAGGTTTTTGTGCCTGACTCAGTGGGTGGATGATGACCCATCTGGTACTGCCAGCTCCCGTGAGGAGGCAGCTCTGTGGGGCACCGTCTGCTCCATCTTCCCTCCTGCTGAGGTTTCTTGGTGATCTTCCAGTGACCAGGAAATGTTTTGTCTGTCTTCTCACCCACTCTTCTCTAATGCCTGCTGAGACTTCTGGGGGTCAGAGCTCCTTGGCTCCATCTCAGAGACATCCAATTCCCTCCTGCCACTGTGGGCTCATGTGGCCTCCACCGTGATGTGCTGCTTCTGTCCCCACTGGCTCTGGGGCTGGTTCCTGCAGGAGTTTTTTGCCACTCCACAGCCATGAGGACGTTTGGTGTCTGCTGGCCAGGACCACAGCATAGAGATGCTGCTTCTTTGGAGATGTTAATTGTGGGACACCCTCTCTGCCGGGGAGTGGATCTGCAGAAGGATTTCCAGGCAGTCACACCGTTCCCCATCCTCCGTCTCCCTGTCCTGAGCAGTTGGAGGTGTGCACCTCTGAGTTCCTTTACCATGTCCCAGCTCAGGAGGCACAGCACACCTGGGAAGAGCCCATCAGTTGACTTCCAGACAAACCTACTGCGGTTCTCTCAGGCGTTCTCCAACCCCCAGTCACAAACTCAGCTGACCCGTGGCTCTCGGGCTCTTCCTCATGAGCCCACCCTGCTCCGCAGTGGGGAAGGGAAGGGCCGCTCAGCCCTGCTCTTGACCCTTCAGCAGGGGTTTTGTGGTGGGTTCCCACAGCACATTAACCTCCTCAAGACGGAGAAGTGAAGCAAGAATGGAGGTTACTGGGCAAAGAAGCCAAGGCTGGATTTGTCACCCTCCCCCCATGGCCCATCTTGTTTTGCCATTGCTGCAGGTTGGAAGTTGTAAATCCTTCCCCTGGGCTCTGCTCCCACCCACCTACCTGGTGTTGTGCCTCAAGTTGGGCTGTTGTCCCCCGTGGATCCGGGAGCTGCAGAGGACCCAGCAAGGCACAGAGCAGCTGCAGGACGGGCCAGCTTGGAGTCCGCTGTGCCAGGAGTCGGGTGAAGAAGGGGCTGCACACCCCGGGCTAGCACAAGTCCCCTGATTCACCTCATGCTTGAAAGACAGTCCTGCAGTGGATGATCGCGCGCAGTCCAATCTCCGGGAAAGGCTGGGAGCTCTTGAGCGTTGCCCCAAGGACACAGCTTCTCCATGCTCCCTCTTCCCTCTTCCCTGTTTGAGGGCTGGCAAGGCCCTGGTCTCACACTGGAGCTTTCCTCCATCTCTCCTGTGGCCTGTTGGACCATCATCTGCTTCATCCTGCCCTGGACCAGGCAGGGCTTCTTGTGGGATGGCCAAGAAGACCCCAGGGTTGGTGCTCTTGCCTCACGTGCTCTCACTTCCTTTCTGTCACAGAAGAAGCAGTGTTTGAACTCAAATTTCAGGATTTCTCCTCATGATCCCACCAGCACTGAACTGGGATCTCAGAAGCCAGGGGCTCCAGGACCTGCCCTGTTAAGCACAGATGTTTTCCCTCTGCTTTCTCCAGCCATGGTGACTCATGGACCAGCCCCAGATCATTTGCCACCAGCCCTTGTTAAAACCATTCCAGGTGGAGTGGGGGAATTCCTCCGTGTCCTGAAAGACAGGAGCATCCCTATTGATTCGGTGGGAGGGGATTGCCTTTTGGGTTCAAAAAACCCATCCTACCGGCTTGCCTTGGTCAAGGGCGTGAGGGCATGTGTGGGTGTGACCCAGCCCAGGACAGTGACCAGTCCATCATTACCACGGCTGAGCCCGGCACAGCTGGGGACCAGCGGCAGCATTGAGGCGAGGAGCCCTCCTGCTGCAGCCACGGCGCCGAGCTGTGCCCGGCGGGGCTGGAGGGGGCAAACCAAAATGCCCAGGGCACTGCGGCCCCCAGAGTAACGCACAGATGTGGGGGCTGGAGGAGGCGTTACCCTCCCGGTCTGTCTTGGGGAGGGTTTTCCTGCTCATTCCTCTGCCGGCTTAACCTTTCCTTGGTCGGAGGGGGGTGTGTGTGATGGTGTGACTGTCTGTAGCAGGGTCCCACCTGCATTGGTGTCTCACCAGGATCTGCCAGCGCCTGCCCAAAACCCCTTGCTGCTCCCTGCTGGAGTCGGTGATGGACCCGCTCTTGGGGGGCTTGGGTCAGACCTGCCTTGCCTTTTGCCACTGGTTTCCTCCTCTGTGTAGGCTGCAGCTGCCTCTTAATGTCCCAGGGCCGAGTGGCCAACCTGGATGACCCCGAGCACCCAGCTCTTTGCTGTACCCAGCAGCACCCTGAGGGGCCCTCAAGGCTCTGCAGCCTATGGGTGGAGGGAGCTGGGTCCTGCTGGGGAGAGGGGGGGTCTCTGAAGCAAAGGATGACTGTGATCGCACAGCTCGGGTTGGGGGGGTTGTCAGTACCTGCGTGCGTCGGTATTTCCTGCGCAGAGGAGCGTCTCTTGCATGTTGATCTGGTTTAGCTACCTCATGGTGCAAGCTGGGTGCTGTCGTCATTGGATTTCGTTTCGGGGATGGGGTGGGAAGTTTGTGTTTTTTCGTTTTCTCTTCTCTTAATTATTGTTGTTGTTACGGTTTTGACACTTGAATTCACCCTGGGGACATGTGGCCTCACCCACACCTTGCTGCATGCCTGAGCCACCCCCGTGTCCCCCTCCCTGCTCCTTCCCCGGCAGTGCAGCAACACCAGCATCCTGCTCCCTCCTGTGCCCCCAGCTCTCACCTTTGCCGTGGGATCCCCCAGCCTAGTCGCAACACTGAGATTTTGCTCCTGCTGCCTTCCCCGGCAGTGCAGCAACACCAGCATCCTGCTCCCTCCTGTGCCCCCAGCTCTCACCTTTGCCGTGGGATCCCCCAGCCTAGTCGCAACACTGAGATTTTGCTCCTGCTGGTGGTGGGATGCTCGGGCTCGGGCTGGGGCTTGGTGTCATTGCTGTTAGTTATTGGGTTGACTTGCAGCCTGGCAGGGGTCCCTCTGCTCCCTTTGGAAGGTGGAAGGGGACCTCTGTTCCTGGCTTTGCTCTCACAGGTACTCTCTGTGGATGCAGTGAAGCCCTTCTTGTCCGGGCAACGTCCATGCAAAGCACGTCCCTGGACCGGGCTGGTCCTAGTCCCCATTTTCCTGTGCTTGCTGTCGTTTGGTGGCAGCCTGGAGCAGCAGGGAGCTGGTGCTGCAAAAGCCTCTGTCCAGGGTGGGGGCGGCTGGTGAGAGAAGGTGATTCTTGTGTGTGATGTTTGTTTTTTTCACCCCCAAAACGTAGTTGACTCTAGATCCTGTCCCAGGCACTGAACTTAAAGCAGGGGAACCCTGGAGCCCCCCGCTTACCCCCTGCTCGGGGCTGGGTTGCTGACACATACCCCCCTTCCCCGGCACGATGGGCTTTGGGAAGGGGCTCGCAGCTCCGAGCCACACTCTCATTGGGGGGGCGGGTTCCCTCAAACACTAAAGCACAAGGTCCCAACAGGTCTAGCAAGGGTGGCCCCTTGGGCTCACGTCCTTCAAAGCTCAGACTGGGGCCATGGGCTTGGACAGCCAAGGTGGAGGTGGGGTAGGGATGAGGGTGATGATGTTTCCTGCTGGAGGAAGCAGGTGAGCTGTTCCATCCTTTTGCACTGTCCTGCGGCACTCTCCTCGGGCTCAGGACTTGCACTGCTCCATAGCTTAAGTCTCTTCTTGTGTTCTCTGAGTCCCTCTGCCAGCCCTTCCACTGCAGGGACAGTTTGGAGCTGCCTTTGCACCGTGCACCTCATTTTGCTTTGCCCTTGGGTGCAAAATGTACCAAGGGTGTGATGATACCTGCAGTCTAGGAAGGTCCTTCCCTTCCTTAGATTGCTGGGTGGTGCTTTTGTCCCCAGGCCCTGACTCTCGCTCCGTGGGTCTCCTCCCTCCAGCACACAGGGACCGGCTCCAGCCTCTGCTGGGGGCGTAGTGTTGGCCCAGTGATGAGCTTTACACGGAAGGGATGGAGATGACTCAGGAGCCCAGAAGCACTGGGCTCCCCAACCGCTGTGAGCCCACCCAGGGAGCCTGGGCACTGCCCCCTCCCTGGCACCCCCAGCTCTTATGGCACAAAAGGATGGGCTGGAGGGTGCATGTCTCTGTCTGACCAGCTGCAAGGAGCTGGAGCACTGGGGTCCTGTCCCCCCCCCGCCAGGTACATTGTTTCTCCCCAGCACCTCCAACCACAGCTGTTGTGGGGTCTCAGAAGCTGCCTCTTACCTTGGTGCTGCAGAACCAGTGCCTGCTCCCCTGGGTGCTCTCCCAGTGCCCCTATCCCAGTCCTCCTGTCCTGTGCTGGACAGGGTCCAGGTACGATTCCCTGCAGGAAAAGCACTGCTTCCACATGCTTTTCAACAAACTTGCTGGAGCTTTTCTCTGTCCTGTGGCTGCACGTCCTCCCTGAGCCCCCGCCACCCTCCTGGGCAGGGATGGGGACCCCTGGCCCCGACCCCTCCACATGCTGCATGGTGTTCTAGCGGTAACGGGGAGGGAGCCCAGCACAGCCCTGACCACCTGGCCCTGTCCTGGCCTCACCCCTAGAAAAGCACAGTCCTGCGCATTCCTCCTGCTGCTGGGGGCTCGTCCCCTCGTCCATCACGGCTCTGCCTCTGGTACCTGCCAGCTGTCCTGCATCCCCCACGTCCTGGGACTACCCAGGACCCTCCAGTCCAGCCCTGCGACAGGGCTTGGGCCGCTGCAGCGTGTGTCGCCTGCTCGGTCACCCCTTCCTGCTGCACAAGTCTCACTAATAGCAGGTGCCTTTTCTTGCTCAGAGCTGTTTTCTAGAGGCCAGCTCTCATGAAGGCTTTTTTCTTTTTGTCTACTGGCTCGCGCAGCCCAGCCCAGCAGCCTGGGTTTGTCAGAGGACAGGGCATGTACATATATTTTATACCTCGATGTGTTCCTGTAAATAGTGTAAGTTATTTCGGTCTCCTGATGTACATGTTTTTTCAATGGCTGTGTTTGTTCCTTGCCTTTTTGTCTTCACAAATAAAATGTGCTGAGATGAAGCAGACAGAGCAGAGATGGCTTTGGAGGGGAGAACTACCTGTTCCATCCTCCTGCCCCTGGCAAAGGGGCTGGGTGAA
>NW_010428142.1:0-316 GCF_000710305.1 Buceros rhinoceros silvestris | reverse complement strand
GGTACCGGTTGCTGCCCCAGCCATGCTGGCAGATGTGGGGCAGATGTGAACCTGAAAGGGCTGAAGTGGAGGAAGCACAAAGCCAGCCGGGTGGAACCTGCCCCTCTCTCCTGGCAAGGAGGAGGAGGGGAGGAAGGCCTCCAACCAGGCACTCCCCGCAGAAGTCAAAGCATCCCTAACCCTGCAGCATCGCAGCATCACCCGAAGGGTCCCAGGGATCTGGGACGGCAGAAAAGTGCTGGGGGACAGGAGCTCGAGTGCCTCCTGCCCGCGGGCTTGCCCGCACCCCTGCCCGGTCGCCCGCCCCTCAGGGCAG
>NW_010428141.1:3189-4919 GCF_000710305.1 Buceros rhinoceros silvestris | reverse complement strand
CCCGGGGGGGACTCTGCTGGACGCGTCTCCTTCCTGCGAGGGCTGACGCTTGTAATGGTGCAAACCCGACTTTCCTTCAGTCTGTGCCGCTGTCGTGCATGCGTTCGCAGGAGTATTTCCTCATGCCAGTTGCCACGTAAGAGAGAGCGTGTCCGTAGCACATACGAGCACAAGCATTTGTAATGTTGCACTGTGCTTGCTGTCTTTAGCTTTGTTGCTTTCCCCTATCACACGTTATGGCTGTGAAGTGCCAGTTCTGAACAAATTACATGTACTGAACAAATTTCGTGTACATTACGTGTACATGAAAACATTTTAAGACTTGAATATACAAAAACTGAGAAGAAATTAGAGAGCTGATGAGCATTAATAGTAAGTCCTCAGTCCATAGTCATGCTATAAAAACAAATTTGTTGCAAATTATTTTTCTCCATGCTGAGTGAAAGGCAGGGAAAAAAAGTCTGATACCAAAGCGGAGTTCGAGTAATACATTTTTAATAAGGTACTGGAACATAATTTGAAAGAGGAAAAAAACTGCTCAGTTCACTGCCTGAGGAAACTGGCTTACAGAAACACACGAGTTAAGGACTAAACAAAGAATATACAACCTTGTTCTGCCATTTTCTAACTTACAACTAATTTAGTTTTCAAGCATAGATGTTAGTATCACATTTCTGTGCCCATTGTACTTTTACCAGTTCTGAGAGAGAGTACTTAAAAAGTAATGTGTTTTATAACACTTGATGTTTGATGTTCAGTAGGTCAGTGGTTGCTCTGAGGTCTAAGCAGAGGGTGTCAAGTTGGATATCTGTTAAATGAATATGTAGTGATTAATCATTACATGTGACTCATCAACCATGAGTTCTGTGGTAGGGATCTATCTGCAGTGATCAGACCAGTCCATAAAACTACACTCAAGATCTTTGTCCATGAGATCTACCTTTTTTTCACCACCGCATCTCTGAATTTTATCTGAAAATATTCCACATTCTGCCATGTTAGGGAGAACAGTCTTCTTCAGTCTTACCCCAGAAAAGGGCAGCCTTTTCAACTTTTCACAGAATTTGAGTGTGTGTGTGAATTCCTAGAATTCTAAAAAGGATTGAAATTTTATCACAGGGCATCGTGTTGACAATTATCTGCATCATCCACATGGCTGAAACTTCTAAATCTGTTCTTCAGAACTCTGCACTTGGGCTGATGCTGAGGGCAGGTTGTTACCCTCTAAGGGTGTGCTGCTGGATGGTATTTGGATGCTTTGCTAAAGCATTGCATTGTTATTTGTGATAAAAGAGGAAGCAAGAGGAAATCTGAGGGTTTTAGGTTCCATTCTAGGCACTCTTATAGCCACAGACTTCTGTTCATTCCCTCCCAAGGTTTTTACCTTTTGCCCCGTCTAGTACTGACTCTGTCTGCACTTCGGTTCCTCCTTCTCAGTGTCAGTGTATGTATTCCAAATAATTTACAGCCTCAGACTAGGCTTGCACCCACTTCTGCTTCCTGGTCCTTCCTCTCTCTTCCCTTCCTACTACCAATGGTCCCTTGCTTTTGCTTCCTCCCAGTTTTAGTTATCTCTCTCAAGTTCTGTTCATACTCCAGCCTAGCCTCGCTTTCATCATTGCCCACCTGTAGTTCTGTATAGTAATGGTGTGCTATAGCTACATCCTTTTCCTCCTGTCTTAGTCCTTTTTTTCCCCCTCCCCTATTCACAGCTACCGTTTACTGCTGCC
>NW_010428141.1:0-3090 GCF_000710305.1 Buceros rhinoceros silvestris | reverse complement strand
TTCCCCCTCCCCCCCCCCCCAGTCTTCTCTCTGAACTCCTTGTCCTTTCTGAATTTCCTTGACAACGATTTTCTTGGACAGGGCTGTCCAGGCAACAGAAAGAAGGACAAAGATGTAGATAAAAGTGTCTTGTTTAATTGCAAGGGTTTCAAGTAAAGTAAACAGCTAATGCCAGCATGGATGAGCTGAACGATCTGTCTGAAGGGGAGAATGGGTTTAATTAACGGTACTCACATAAACAGTGACTTTGAAGAAGCAGCCAAGGCTTAAAACATGTTTCTGAAACATGGCTGAACATGATTTCTGACAACATGCTGACCAGTGAGTAGGAATGAGATGGACTGGCCTTGCTCTGCCCTTGTAACTCAGTTACGTTTGTTGCACTGAGCCAACAACCTGCCAAATCAGAGACCACCATTTTAATGTGTGAATAAAACATTGAAACTGTGCCTAGAAGAATCAACTTTGCAGTAAAATTATGATTTAATTGCTTATTTCAGCCAGAGTTTGGTTCGATTATGTAGATGTCACACCCTCTTTCAAATACTTTGTTGTAGCCTCGCAATTAAAAATTTAGCTGCTTTGCCAAGATGAGGCAACTTAGCTTGCAAATGTAATCTTTGGTAAGTGCATTGATTAACATATTTCTTTTCCAGAAAAGCTCCCCAAAAGCTGGTAAATCCTTCCATGTCTATGTACAGGTTTTTTGTTTATTTTGTAATCTGAGGGACATATCAAATGGTTATCTAGTGTTGTCTTTTAAAACTTTTCATGAAAGTTACTGGTCAGAATCCATATGGAATAACAGTGGAGACCCGGAATAACCCAAGGCTAGTCACCACTTTCATTCTGCCTTAGTTGGTTGCAGAATAGAAGAGTAATTTCAGTTGAAAGGGCCCCACAATGATCATCTAGTCCAACTGCCTGACCACTTCAAGGCTGAGCAAAATGGAAAGCATATTTTTAAGATCATTGTCCAAACATCTAAATACTAACAGGCTTGGGGCATTGACAACCTCTCTAGGAAGCCTGTTGCAGTGTTTGACCACCCTCTCAGAGAAAAAATGCTTCCTAATGTCCAGTCTGAACCTCTGCTGGCTCAGCTTCGAACCATTCTCATGCATCCTGTCACTGGATCCTGGGGTGAAGAGCTTAGCACCTCCCTCTCCACTTCCTCTTCTTAGGAAGCTGTAGACAGCGATGAGATCGCCCCTCAGCCTCCTTTTCTCTAAACTGGAGAAACACAAAGTCTTTAGTCCAAGATCTCCATTTTACATGCAAATACTTATGCACACAGATCTGCTCCTTTCAACATTATGTTCTTGGTGACTTTGCTGAATTTCTGGCAGGTAGAGCTGTGGTAAGGCTGCTTGTGCTCCAAGCTGCAGGAGTGGCAGCCAGCCCTGGTCCAAACAGGACCTGTGGCAGCACAGCAGGAGTGCCAGGCTGAGCAGATGCTTAGCCCTGCCTGGGGTGGCCATGCGGCTGTAGGATCAGTTCTCCTTTCTAGCCCATCTCATGGAGGTTTTGTATCACATTGTTGTGTTTGAGCTCTTGGCTGAACTGTACTAAGTGATGTAACTCCATTATACACAGTATATTTTCTTTCTCTTTTTTTCCCATCAAAGGACTATGAGTTTTGCTGTAGGTTCTGAGGACAGTGGAAATGTTTACTCTTTTTTTGTCTTCTTCATTAAGTGTGTTTAAGAAGGAAGATTGAAAGTGCTTAGTATTTGCAGAAGCAGCTGGCAAAGGTGTAGTCATCCCTTATTTTCTGTTGAATTTCAGCTTTCTTTCATAAGAAAGGTCTGTGTCTGCACAATGGCCCTCTGTGTTTATGGTAAAGTTGCATTGCTCCTGGGAGATACAGTTATAAAATCCTGTTTTACATTTTCAAACTTCACATGATTTTTAGGTGAATTGAAGCCACCCCTGTAACCAAAACCTTGTCACGCAAGCCCAATACAGTAGTTCCTTGGTATGGTATCAGATTTGAGATTAAGGTGAGTTAATGTGCTAACTCACATGTGCTAACAATGAAGAATTGTGAGAATTAGAGCAAAAGTATTTAAATTAAAAAAAAATTTGGCTTGAAGTAAGTACTTGGTGACAAATGTAAGTGGTTTGGATATAGCATAGGCCCAGTTTATGTGACACTTGTTCACAGCTTTACCGTGGTCTTAAACCTGCAATTTTGGGTATTTTAAAAGATTGTCAGTTTTGGAAGCTGTTGAGCACTTAAACTTGTGTCTTAGGACAATCTTAGGAAATCTGACTGTTTAAGCCTTTCCTGTTACTTTTCATGCTAAGTGTGGCATAAATGTGGGAATATCGTCTGTCCAATGTGCTTCTCTTAGTTATTTGAAATTAATGAAGGACCGAGAACTTTTCATCCCTGCTGACTGTTGAATTGGAGAAATGGAATCAGGGCTATAAATAGGATACAGCCTATTTATAAAGATAAATTAATGGTCAAGCAGAACTTCATGTTGGACTTGATTGCAGCCATGAATGAAATTTTGTGTTTGCTAGTGAGATTTTCTTCTTGAAGATTTTGCAGAAAGCTAAAAAATGAAGTGCTGGAGCATGAATTCTTCAAAAGCAATACCAGACATATCTGAAAACATATCCTTGAGAATGGAAAATTTGAAAGGTTAAATGTTTCTAAGTCTTTAAAAGCAAAATTTCAGAATGATCAAATGTCTGTGTTTGAAGCTGTTGAATGCATAAGGATGCCAGATTCATGAGGCTACAACATCTGTTTTTCATATAACTTCTGTGTATGGATTCTGTAGGATGATTAACTGATAGTTCAAAAAATTTGGTATGATTGGCCAATATTCACATCAAAAATATATTTGGCTGCTCTATACAGATATGTAATGAGGAGGAAAAATCCCCGCATAAAACTTGTCTCCAAAACTAGTTCTAGTGAAAGTCAGAACAAATGACATGTAATATAAATTTTTAGCAAAACTTTTAGTTACAAGGCCACCTGACTTTCATAGGATACTGCTCTGGCTACCCATAGGTTAGTGGTGGCTGTTTTGCTTGTTGGTTTTTCGGGGAGGGTGGGGGAGTGGGGGTGGA
>NW_010428140.1:0-9577 GCF_000710305.1 Buceros rhinoceros silvestris | reverse complement strand
GGGGGAACCGGCGTTTCGCCCGCCGCCTCAGCCGTGCGGCAACAGCGTGGCTCTGTCTCGGGAAGGGCTCGCTCGGGGCTGCGCTGGCGAGGAGCTGTCACCCTCCACGGGGCTTCCGCGGGGCAGACGCCCGGGAAAGGCTTGTCCTCTGCGCGGAGGACGGAGCCTCAAGGTCCTGTGAATTCTGTTG
Organism: Buceros rhinoceros silvestris; assembly: GCF_000710305.1. Classification (NCBI taxonomy): domain Eukaryota; kingdom Metazoa; phylum Chordata; class Aves; order Bucerotiformes; family Bucerotidae; genus Buceros; species Buceros rhinoceros. The sequence continues at coordinate 9,387 of NW_010428140.1, read as the reverse complement.
GCGTTTTGGCAGCGCGGTCTTGTTTTATTTGTGCGTTGGATTTTCACATCGTAGGGTGCTTTTGGTTCTTAAAGCTCGAGCGGTATCAGTCTGACACCCGGGTAACAACAAGGGGTTCGGAAAACCCGGCATAAGCAGGCACGCTTTGTAATTCGCTGTTTAGGGCAGGGAGCTGGGATTTAGTTTAAATTCCATTTAGAAACTTTGCTGCTGTTTTCCCAAATCCAAATCCTGAACCAGGATGCTCCCAGTAATGACAACCATAAACTTAATGTAACCAAACCAGAAAAAAAGGAACCGTTTTCCCCTTAGTTACAGTGAACGACATTCACGGAGATAACTGTGAAAACTAAATAACTTCAGCGTTAGTTTAGTGTAACTTCAGAATGCGATTCTTAAGAAGTAAGAACCTCGTGTTAGTTTCAACACGTGTAATTAACATCACACTTTAAATTGATGAAGCTGCAAGTATGCCTAACTTTGAGGTGCTGAATCTTGAGCTATCACTTTTGCCTGGCTAAGGGCCCTCTAATCGCCATGGACAGGTTTAAAAAAAAAAAGAAAGAAAGAAAGAAAGAAAAAAAAGAGAAAAAAACCAACCCAGCATTTTCTCAGATCTGTGCAGCAGCAATCTTCTCTAATATCCTGTTCTCCTGAATCTCCAATGAGAACGGAGAGAAGAGTTTTGCCCTTCATAGTTAAAGCAAAAAAACATTTTTTGCATCATAAACACTGAAATACCTTTTCTCCCTTTTATAAAATTGGATTTTGAAGCTGGGAAGTATGTGATACTGAATACTTTGTAGCATGGCCTTTTGAGGTTGAGAAACTGGTTTCAAGAGGCTCTTTTTACGTATTCCTTTTTAAGTTTGAAATCTAGTGTGGGATATTTTTTGTGAAATATTGGGAACAATACTCTGATCTCACCTTGCTCTTTTCTCTTTTCAGCTTGCATACTGGGGAGCGGATAGACAAGAAACCAGTGGAAGGTCAAAGAGGAAGATTTTGGAGAGAAGAGACATCTCCTGGGGTAAGTGAGGGGCATTGCTGGGGGAAGGATGAAGTGAGTCAGCATGACACATATGTGTCCACTTGGAAACCACAGCAAGATCTTCCCACTGCACTGTGTGAGTCTTTTAAAAGAAAAATCCAGACAGAGTCTGTCTCTCTGTAAATCTTCCCTCCCTTTCCATTACTAGTTGGGTATTGTTGGCTCTAAGCCACCTGATTTTACTATGATTTATTAACTGCTATGCATTATATATGAGATTCAGGTTTACTGAAGAGTTACCCTTACGGTCAATGTTGCATACAAATCAGCTACTGTTAGAGAGGTTTATTGCATCTTTTTATGTAGCTAGGAGTTCTGTTAGGTAGTGTTAGAATTTGTGACTTGGAAAACAATACCTAAAAAACCCCCCACCTTATCTGTATTTCAGGTGGTGCCTGTATTACACGGAGTGCATCATATAGCCCTGTTTGGGTTATGATCACCCCTAAAAACCTGAGTGCTTGGTGGGGGGGGTGGGGAGGGAGAAGCAACAGACTGATTTTTCACAAAAGCACATAAACATATAAAGTTAGATAAATTGGTACCAAAAAAGAAACATGTGGACACATGAAATAAATACGTTCTTTTGTCTGGAAATATGGCTTGCAAAAGTAGGGGTGATTTAAGTGATAATATGGCACATTTGAGAGGTGCCACTGCCTGAAGGAGTTAGCTGTTATACATGGCTTACTGCTCTTCTTTCTCATTACTTGGTGGAAGCTTTGCCAGGAGAGTTTGGTCTTTGATCATACCCTTGTCTGTGGTTATTCCACTGATGACCAGTGTCTCTGTTTCAACACTGAGTATTGTTTTATGGCATCTTTGTTTTTTATTTTCTACATGCGGTCTAGATGTGTTCTAAGGATGAGTAAATAAATATAGAAGGAAAAAAAGAGGAAAAGGTTGATTTCAGGCTCACTATAAAATAATTTTAAAATGTGACCATTTTTAAACAGTTTGGGAATTTCATGTGCGGGGGGAGGGGGGGAAGGCGGGAAGAAGAAAGAGATTATGCCTTTTTTAAATAAAATAATACAGCAAGTTGCAGAAGCAGAAACGACCATAGGGATGTCAAAAGGACGCGGGGAGGATAAAAGGTAGAATACAGGGTTTCACCATGTCTGAAATGTTGCTGTTACATTCAAACCACAAGCATTGCAGTCTGTTTCGGACTGACATGTGTTATGAAGTGTTTGTGAAGAAAGGAGTTACTGTTAAGTAAAAGCATTATGTACTAAACTGGAGTTAAGCAAATCTTTCTAATTTTGTTTCCTTGTGAAAGATTCCCAACCAACTACAGAAATATTTATAGACATTATCCTTTTATATGTTTTCCTTATATTGCATTCCATTAATTTATTTAGAAGTATAAAAAATGGAAAGATTCGGTGACTTGAATTAACTTTTTACCAAATTATACTGCAAATTTAGACACTGTTCCTAGAAGGCAGTTTATAGAGAGCCATGTTACAAGAAGACAAAAGACAGGAAAATTATTCTTGCTTTTCAGCATGTGAATTTAGCATCGTTTCATGTGTTCCAGATATGGATAGCCTGAAAGCTTCAGGCAACATAAAAACTGACTCTCTTATCGCTATTTACTCAGGGTTATACTGTTTCATTTTGCTTTGTTCTTTTTTTCATAAAAGAATGAAACAGCCTCTTGAAAAACTTTGTGGGAGCTCTGCAGTGTTGTCCCATTAAAGATGTTTAACCAGATGGAGAACACCCAGAAAATATTTCGGATTACCTTTTCAGAAGTGTTTTGAGTTGTTTTATTTAGGGCATTTTATAAGTAATACAAGCTTCTACATTTGAAGTCATTTGAAGATGATTCACTGACAGAATGCTGGATCTTCAGAAGCATGGATTATTTTATACACAGGTGAAATGTAGATATTAAGAGAAAAAGAAGAGAGAGAGATTATTTGAGTTTGTCTAAATGCAGAGTAACGTTGAAACTCATTTCTCTCTCATTGACACTTGGAACTGGCCCAAAGTCCTCCATCCTTCGCAAAGCAGACACTGTTCTACAGAAAAACGCTAATTAGACTGAGTGCTACCTGTGGCAAGGACATTTAGAAATTCACAGAGTTCAAGCAAACAAAACAAAGCACTGGTTTTCAGCTTTCAGATCTGTTCCTGATAATGTGCTGCATAGGTTTTTTTCTGATGGGTTTTTTTGTGAGGAGTATTTGAGAACTGGAGTCTTATAAGAAGCAGCCAAAAATGAGGCAATGTTTAATGGCAGCAAATATCCCCATTGTATGTCACTGTTTCTGTTTCTTTTCCATGTGTTCTGTAAATTAATACACTCTGAGGGAAAATTGGTGCAGAGAAATCAGATAAATAAAAATGAAACATTTAGCAGATGACTAGGACGACATTATTAGCTACTGGAATGATATGGCTTGATGGAATCATAGCACTGAGGCAATGTTTTGACTGACTTTTTCAGTTTCCTGTGTGAGTGACGAAACAAAAATTTCATGGCTTCTTACACTGGCATTTCAAATGCTCCTTGTCAAAGTTAGTGAAAACATAGCGTTCTCTTGCAGCCTTGCCATTTGAGTATAAAACGCAAAGCAACTCACTAGTTCGTGTCTAATCTGCTTGAAATCCTCATCAACTCATTTGTATGTTTTTCTACTTTATCAGTGCCAAAGAGTAGAAAATTATCCCTACCAAAATATACTAAAAAAGAACATTTTGAGGACAACTCTATCATTATGAGAAACCTACTTACTGTGCTGTGTGGATTGAAATGTATATCTGTATTTCTTGAATGCATTATACAGTTATTAGTGTGCTATTGACTGAACAGGGCAAAAAAAAAGGAGTGGGTAAATATTGTGATATTGATATGTATCTGATTATACTTCGATATACAGTTTTCAGCTCAGAACACAATTGTGAAGTGTTCCAAGATAATTTGAAGACATGGTGCTTTTTTAAGGCAAGGATATTGGCATCTGATACGGTGATCTTGTGCCATGTTGTCATGAAAGAGGTTACTATGTAGCAACAGTTCAATATCATCCTTTGGACTTTTCTGATAGACCACTTAACTATCTCAGCTTTTCCAGTGATCATCTCATTTATCTAGGATTATTGCAGTGAATTTACTGTTTGGTTTTCTTCCAGAACTGAAATGTCAAGTCCGGTGTCATGTATGCAGTAGCTTTGTGCTGTGAGAGCTCAACAGATCCACCAAAAGCTGCTAGTAGTTGATCTTTGGATAGAGCTAGAAATAAATAAATCCTCTTTAGCAGATCAATATTCATCCCATTTAATGCTTGATGTGAAACTTGTGGATTTGAAGTAGTAATGCTGATGTACAGCTAATCGTTGAAATGGGCATTAGGGCTTTTATAGCATGGCAACATATTGTCAGACAGGAAGGAGGAAAGTGTTGAGTGCATCCTAAGGGGAGAAAAAACTCTAACAATATGTAATTTAATGCACTTTTGTAATCCACACAGTGTCCTACAGTGCAATAATTTGCTAGGTTACAGACTAATACTGTACATCCAATGTTTATTGCAGGGGTTTACTTAGTAAAGCAGATGATTCCCCCTTCACTGGGTCTTTCAGAGTCTAAATATAGTCTCCCAGTTGGATTTCAAGACATGGTATTCCTCTTTGGTACTCTCATCTCAACTAGTCATTTATCCAGCTATTCAGCAAGCACATGGAATGTGTGCTTCCCTATGTTACAGAATATATTTATGTATCTAGTACTGAACATGTGTGTACATTTGTGTAGGTATGTATTACCTGCTTATTAAATTTCTGCCTAGAATTTGTATGGTATGTATTTCAGAGAAACAGAAGGAGAATTTCCAGAGAAGGGATAAAATATCAGTTTAAAAGTTCTGGGACAGTTAAAGAGTGCATTTGAAAAGGTTTTGTGGTTTTTTTGGGTTTTGGGGTTTTTTGGGGTTTTTTGATGTGATTTAAGTTTAGTCTGCTGTAGTAATTAAATACTTCGGGCCATTATATTCTTTCTTTAAATGAATAGATAAAAGTCTTGTTAAGTGAATAATTATACTAGACCAGGTAAAGATAGTATTGGCAAATGTGAAGAAAGTTTAATTTTCTTCTGTGCCAAAACTATGCTCTGATCTTTTATTGTCTTAGTGTCACTGTAAATAGCTGTGTAATATTTTGCCACAGTATGCTCTGGCTTTCGGGTTCAGCTGCAGATTTTCCAGATGGTGTGCTGGCCAGCATATACCTTTGTGGACTGTTACTGTAAGATGACACAAGCAAAATGAGGTTATCTGGCAGACCTCAGTCCTTTGATGATTGTGGGAAATATCCCATTTCTTTTTCATCAGACTGAAAGACTTCTGCAAAATGGAGAAGTCTCATTACCTTTAAAGGTGAAGCAAAAAATGCTGATGTTTCATACTCCCCTCATGTAAGATGCACTGTTATAAAACACACGTTTATTAACACTAGGCAACATGACAGAATGCATCTGTATCATAGTCTTTTGCTATTATCATTAGCTGTTTTGTTAAGGAGTACTTTAATCTTAAAACTACAAGAAACATAGAGACAAACACCTGCTTATGCAATGTCTAGTGAACTTCTACCCCTCTGAAGACAAGGTAAGGGGCAGAAGAGCTATTATCTTCCTTTATAATAGCAACTCTACATTCCTCTTAGTCTTTCCTGCACAACTTCAGTTTGCAGTGGGTCCAAGTTTTTGCAAAAAAAAAGGGTGTGGAAGATGGTGGGGAGGATTAAGCTTATCTACAAACCAGTAAATCACTGGGAAGGAAAGAAATGTCTAGTTGTATTTCATGCCATGGAAGGGAGATGGTTTGGAGGGCATAGGTAGTGACAGAGTGGGAACTTTCTGGATTGCTGTATCCTGTGTCAGTGAGGGTTAAATAGTCTGGTTAAGCACTCTTCTTCTAATCCTGATTCAGTCTCCGTGATAAAAAGTGGAGTGGGCAATAGGCGTTTCCTGTGTTGTGAGGAAGGAATGCTGATCAGATTTTCTCATATTCACCAGCAGTTTCTGCTACCTTCTTGCATTACCAGCAGTAATATTATGTGTTCCCTGTTCTTCAAAAGTTCCCTGTAATCAAAAGTAAAGCCATTCTATTTATAAACACTTTGGTAAGCTTAAAAAAACTTTAGAACACGGTAAGGATAACTGTTTCCTTCCTATAATAATAATAATAATAATAAGGCCAAGAAAACTTACGTCTGCTTTTTCCAAAGAACAATGAAAGAAGAACTATACTGCTATGGGAGATAAATAGAATGTTCTAGGCTTCAAATGCCCCATTTAGGAAGCCGAAACATGTCTTGGCATACTATTTAAAAAAGAATCCGAAAACCAACCAACCAAAAAAATCCCCCAAATAAACAAAGAAATCCCACTTTTGTTGTTGACACACCATGTATTGATATATATGAAGCATGTACAATTTATTACCAGTTGTTTTTGAAAATGTATGGTCTGGTCAATGCCCTGCTGTCATGTTCTCTTTCTGAGGAGAGCGGGAGAGAAGAGCAGGATAGTAATAGTGATTACGTTATAAAAGCTCACATCTCACGGGCGTTAATGACTGCAGTGGCTCTGTGGTGCTTCCTGCATTGCTTTTATTAGGGATGGGGAGTTTGCCATGTTGTTGCAAGGGTTATCAGATCGGTGCGCATGAGTAGATCATCAGTTCAGAGGAAGAGAGAGATCTGCTGACTGCTCCGTCATAAGAGGGTGCTTTGCAGGAGCACTAACAAAGTGACACGTATTTGATTGCGCCTATGTAAGGCCTACTCACCTAAACACAGCAGGTGACCTACAGAGGTAATGGTCTGCTGAACACGTTGAAGACTTTGCATTTAGCAGTTACAACAGAATGAAGGTAAAATAGGGTACGAGAGAGGTACGGGTTCACACATCTTTCCTTACACTGCTGCCCATGCGTACAGATGATGAGTCCTCTGAATCAGCTGCAATTTGCAAACGTGAAGTTTTCTGTTGTGCATGGTCAGTCTGGTCTTACAGTTTGATCTGTTCTTATTTGAATGTGTTCTTACGAAGTGCAGTACTCAGATCTGTTAGTCGCTGCTTCTGTATTTAAATAGATATGTGTGTAGTAACTTTCTGATTATTTTATCTGAGAAATAAAAAATAGTTCTGTGGTTTATTTTATGGATTTCTAAAGTGACTCTTGCTCACAAGGAAAAATAACCAAACACCCAGCCTTGCTTCATGAAATTGTTTTAGCTCTGATGATACAAACCCTTCGATTTCCTCCCAACACTGTAAAGAAGTTGGGGTTTCCCACTATTAAGGGCTCAAACCTGATCCTAGAAAAGACCCTTACACTGCATGCGCTGTATAATGAAGACAAGGAATAACTAGGACTCTGCACTGTTGTGGATTTTTTTTTTTTTAAAAACAGTTTCTTTGAAGTTCAACCTGCATAGCAAATGTTTTGGTGGGTTTTCTAAATGGCTCTTTGCTGAGTTTTGAGTTTTGGGGTTGTTGGTTTTTTTTTAATTCTGCTTTCAGAGTGAATGGGCGGGTTCAGGCAGGAAGTGCAGCCTGAAAGGCTAGGCCAAATCCAGAGGGATTAGTTACAGCAAAAGGCTGCTCTGTGATCCTGAGTTACCTTCTTAGTAGTATGGCAGAAGGAGAAAACACATACATTCTTGTATGTGTCCAGATCTTTACTCAAAGCAAATCCAGCAGGCAGATGGAAAATTAAATCACCCTGATAAGGCATTTAGGAACATTCTTGTCAATATAAATGCTGATGGTATAGTCCTTTTCTTCTGGGTTTTAAAAAGCAGGTGATTTTTATGAAAAAGTTTCTATAAACCGTAGCTTCCAGTGACACCACAGAAATTTTTTTTTCTACTGTGGTTTTTGGAAAAGCTTTATGCTTAAAGGGGAATTTCATACTACTTGCTTAAGGTAGAAGTTGAAGGGTGAGTCTTCACCTGCTTTGAAGGTGTGTTGAAAATGGATAGCATGTATTTCTCCCCAGCCTCTCCTTTTTCTTTCCCTTCTGCTTGGTTTTACCTAGTGGCCAGTGAAAGAAATTTGTTGAAATTACAAAGACCTTAAACTTCAAGCTACTTTGGTGAAAAAAGGAAGTCCTACCCTCTTTTTATGTTAACTCTGTTTTTTTTTTTACAGTGTTTTTGTATCTGCTTATAATGGAGGTAGAGTAGTCTTTGGAGTTAAATTTACATAAATCCCTATGTGGACTAAAGGTTTATAAAGATTCTAGATTGATATTTTTGCATGCAAATGTTTCCCACCCAATTTATCTGAAAGTTTAGAATAAAAATAGCAAAGAAGGACAAAAACTTCTAGAAAGGTGCTTTAGGTGGTTGCCTGAACACATTTAAACAGAAATAAGGAGAAAGTTATTTTGGGGGGTGGAGAGTGCTGCTGCTGAAGTGGTGGTAGTGATTTTTCCATTACTAAAAAATAGATGAGAGTTTAACTGTTACGTTCTTTCAGTGTGAGATGTAGTGTGGAAGTGTGCAATGAACATCCAGGCAGGTTTCACAATTCACTGATCGTAAAAATTTTAAAGTTTCATGCATCAAGCTGCTCAAGTGTCACTCCTAGTAAAACTTGTAAGAATAAGACATAGTCTGAAACCACCAGCTCACTGCCTTTTTTGCTGAAGATCTCCTTTTAGGCTCTTTTAGTACAGCCAAATTATTTTATTTCATTTTTCACAGTCCAAAGAAGACCTCTGCTATGTAAATACTTGTATATAAATGCCGTTTTTTTGTTTCAAATAATTATCTCATATTAAGAGATAGTGAGACCAACGGACTGAGTTGGCCCAGAGGAGCAGAAAATAGAAATTGTGATATGCTGGAAGCATGTCAGAAGCCTTTCTCCCCTCTTCCTCAGCCGCAAGAGGTAAATGGCAACAGAGGGGTTTTTTTCCTTTTTCTAGTTTTGAAAACAGAAAGAACAGCAGAGGGAGCCCCTGCACGGCTTAAATCGTAAATCTGCAGAAAACGGCGCAAGTGCCTGCACAGGGTGACAAATCTTTGCCGCCCTCTTTTGAGCCTTTCCAGTAAAGCAGCAGCTGCTGAAGGCACCTTCGGGAGTGGCCGTCCCCAAACCGCCTCCCTTCCTTCCCCGCACAACAGAGGCTTCGGGGCGGGCAGCTGCTGCTGCTGCTGACAGCAGGCAATGACACCCAGCGTACGAGCGCGCTTGGGGGCTCGATGATACCTGCAAAATGCTCTCGTGGGTTACTAGGCTATTTGTTTAATTCATCTGAGATTTGAATGTGTGGTATGCTAAGTAAGCATTCATCACATACACACATATATAT
>NW_010428139.1:1785-2209 GCF_000710305.1 Buceros rhinoceros silvestris | reverse complement strand
GTGACTCCGTCCGCCAAGGTGTCGGTGCCGACCCCAGTCCCCCCTGTCACATCTGCACCAATGATCCGCACCAGGGGATCGAGGGTCCCTTCAGTCCCTTTGCAGATGAGCCCAGGTCAGGCAGTCGCAGTGTGGGTCTGCTTGAAGGTCAGGATGCTCCACAGAGGCATCGGGACAGCCTGGGCCCAGGGGCCAAGGCCAATGGTGTGAGGGTCAACGAGGCCAAGTGCCGCCTCCTGTCCTTGGCTCACAACAACAACCCCCTGCAACAGCCCAGGGTGCAGTGGAAAGGAAAGGGACCTGGGAGGGTTGGGGACAGGGGCTGAAGAGGAGCCAGCAGCATGCCCAGGTAGCCAAGAAGTACTGGCTTGTACCAGCACTGGTGTGGCCAGCAGGACCAGGGCAGGGCTTGTCCCCCGGTTCT
>NW_010428139.1:259-1500 GCF_000710305.1 Buceros rhinoceros silvestris | reverse complement strand
AGCTGGTGCAGGCTCTGGGTCCTTAACCTGGAGAAAAGGAGGCTCGGGGCAGACCTTCTCCCTCTGGACAACTCCCTGACAGGAGGTTGGAGCAAGGTGGGGGTTGGTCTCTTTTCCCAAGGAACAAATGACCAGAGGAGAGGAAATGGCCTCAGGTTGCACGAGGGGAAGGTTGAAATTGGCCCTTGAGGAACAATTTCTTACCTGCTGGGCTTGTGCAGGCCTGGCCCAGGCTGCCCTTGGCAGTGGTGGAGTCCCCATCCGTGGAGGGGTTTCCCAGCCATGTGGAGGTGGTCCCCCATGAGGGACATGGTTTGGTGGGGACCTGGCAGTGCTGGAGAAACAGCTGGACTTGATGATCTCCAAGGTCTCTTCCACCCAGAAGGATTCAGTGATTTTCTCAAGGCTTCTTGGACTGTGTCCTCCAGCTGGGGGAAAACAGGGCCACGTGCGAGGAAGCAGCCGGCATTGAGCTACAGGGGCTGCACCGAGTGCGTGGGTGAGTACGGCCCCACGCAGGGAAGCCCAGCATGTCCCATGCTGTGGGGCTGGTCCCCGGAGGAGGGAGGGTCGCAGGCTTGTCTGTGGGCACAGCCAGCGTGGCTTTTTGGCATCGCAGCTGTGCTGGGTGCTGCTGTCAGAACTCCTCTCCCACAGCACTCCTGGATCCTGCCAGAGTGTGCACACGCACACGAGTTGCCCACTGCACTCCCATTTCAGACAGAGCTGCTGAGCTCCTTCCATCCGTCCATCCGTCTGTCCACCCACCCATCCATCCCTCCAGCCATCCATCCCTCCGTCCATCAGCTCCAGGTGGAGTTTGCGTCCCCGGCCCTCGGCAATAGCTGCAGCCCTCAGGACTTGTCCCACCACTCCCTGCACACCTGTTACCGGGAGGAGTGGGGCTGCTGGGACCAGAGCCCTCTTTCCGCAGGAAAGGCTCCCCTGCACACCCGGGTTTCAGCCAGCTCAGGGGGCTGGGCTGCCCCAGGGTCCGGTGCTGCCCGGAGCAGCCTGCAGCTGGACTCGAGTGTGATCATGCTGCCCAAAGCAAACTGCCTCCTCCCTCCCTGCCTCCCTCCTCCCTCCCCTGCTCCCCCCCCCCCCCCTCCCTCCCCCCCCCCCCTCCCTTGCCTCTGTCCCTACCTCACCTCCCTCTCTACCTCTGCTCCACTGGTGTGCCCAGCCACTGCTCACCGCCTGCTCCGAGTGCTGGCCTCTGGCTGCCGGTGGCTCGCTCG
>NW_010428139.1:0-219 GCF_000710305.1 Buceros rhinoceros silvestris | reverse complement strand
GGCACTTGGCCCTTGGCTTGAATTTGCCCCAGCCCTGGTATTCGTGAGTTGGCAGTGAGTGTCCCGAGTTGAGGCTGCTCTTGATGTTGACTTGAGCAGCACTGAAAAATCAGTCCCAGCGCTGGGTATCGAGGGCTGGCCTCGAGCAGGTTTGGGGAAGGGTCTGCTGGAAAAGTAAAGGAGCAGAAGTGTTGCAGGGACCCTTCTGCGAACCGGAGC
>NW_010428138.1:488-946 GCF_000710305.1 Buceros rhinoceros silvestris | reverse complement strand
TAAATGTTAAACAGGAAAGTTGCTCTTTGGATTTGGAACCGCTACCCCAGCCGGCTGCGGAGCCAGCGCGCGCCATGCCGGGGCTGGATGGGTGGATGGGACCGTGGTCCCTGACGCAGGCTGGCAGTGCCAGGGGAGCGGGTGCTGCCAGGGGCTCGGGGCTGGTTGCGGCTCCGGCTGCACAGTCGCCTTCCCTGACATCAGCATTTCTGCAGGCTTTGCTTTCGCAGCAGGGAAGGTGCCGCGGTGGGAAGGGCCAGCCCTGCCGACAGCACCCGCTGCCACCTTGGGGACCCGGGACTGCGGGCAAGGGGTTGCTGGGCTCCCCCCACCCTGGGGAACGGTTCATAGAGCTGCAGCCTGCAGCTCTCTTGGGGCACTCCTGCCCTCAAAGCATGCGAGGACCACATCCCTGGTGGCATCACAGCTTTGCTTCAAGCCACAGAGACAAAGGAAGA
>NW_010428138.1:0-219 GCF_000710305.1 Buceros rhinoceros silvestris | reverse complement strand
AGCCACTGTCCCCGCTGGAGCCACCACACGCGGTGTCCCCCGTGTGAGGACCCCCGTGCTGTGCTGGGTTTGCTGAAGTCGCAGCCGGGCAGAGTCCTCTCAGCCTCGTCGCCTGGTTAGTTAGTGAGACCGTGTCCCTCCCACCTCCTCTTGATCCACTAACCCACAATCCGGCTCTGGCAGTGCTGGCGAGGCAGCACGGGGCTGGCACGGCCAAAT
>NW_010428137.1:12665-23452 GCF_000710305.1 Buceros rhinoceros silvestris | reverse complement strand
GTAATTAAACAGGGCTTATAAGAAACATGGCGACAGTCACTTAACAAGTCCTGTTGTGACAGGGCTAGGGGTGATGGTTTTAAACTAAACGAGAGGAAGAAATTTTGTGCAATGAGGGTGGTGGAACACTGGAACAGGTTGTCCAGAAGGTAGATGCTGCATGCCTGGAAACATTCCAGGTCACGATGGAGATGGCTCTGGGCAACCCGATCTAGCTGAAGATGTCACTGCTCGTTGCACGGGAGTTTGGACTAAATGACCTTTGAATGTCTCTTCTTACCCAAATCATTCTATGATTCTGACTGAAGTCAAGACTACCTGATGAACAACAGTGCAAGGGATAGTATTTTGCATCCCAATTTCTTTGAGAAGTGACCCCCTAGTGATGTTGTCTAGGGGTACATAGACTTAAAGAAACTGAATTTCTAGGACATCAAAAATGCTTCAGCAAAAGGGGAAGTAATAAATGGTGAGGAAAAAACCCTGCATATTTAGAAGCAATTGTAGCATCAGGCAATGCTTTCAAACAATTGTTTTGTTAAATACAAAGCAGAAATATTTAAAAATTCCTTATAATCTAAAAAATTAAGAAAAATATTCTTTAATATCTAACAGAAGACAATTAACAAATAATTCATATTTGAAGAAGATTTTATTTGATGTGTTGAAAGGCTTTAACACAAACTGTTGTTCAAGAGCAAAATTCAGTCATGGGTCTCCAGAGATATAAGTGGTATCAGAAAATCGATATACAGTAGGGTGGGTCTTAAAGAAGAACATCAGAAATAGGCTACATCTATAAAGATATGGAACACGGGGTCGAGCTGGTTACCCTTACATTTACACAGGCAGTTAAGCGAACAATTACCTGCTGGTGTCCAAAATAAAAATACCAGAATTGGTAGGTGCAGTAGACATATTTGCAAGTTCTCAGATTTCATTGAGAATTAGCTATTTAGTTTTCCTCTTGATTTTTAAATTATTTTGAGTTAAATTATTTGTGAGTTTCCATCACACCTGTGTGCATCAAATACATTGCCAAATCAGAATTAGGAAGCAAAGTTCTAAAGAGCTTTTCTTGATCCACAGAGCAACTATGTGATGACGTGTGCAAGACTGTGATAGCAGGGGCAGTGCTGTTGTCCTTTGTCATCTCCGTGCTGCTTTCTTCCTATTTCATCCATCGTTACCACAAGAATTCTCCAAAGCCACCTATTGCCTCCGCAGAAATGACGTTCCGGCGCCCAGCCCAGCCCTATCCCATCAGTTATTCTTCCACTAACGTCCGCCGGCCTTCTTTAGATTCCATGGAGAACCAGGTGTCTGTAGACACCTTTAAAATACCAGTAAGTCTGATGTCATTTTCCATGCTCTTTTTTGATGTCTGTACAGAAATGCAATCTATTCAGTGAAATACTCAACTCAAATAACTGTATTGGAAATCATGTGTACAGACAGGCAGGGAACTGAAGATACTTAAGACTAATTGGATAAACCATATAATTTGCTTTTTAAGGCCAGTATATTCTTCCACTTTTGTTACGTTTTAATGTACTGTAACATCTTAGGTCTCATGTGACCTGATGGTTTTGTTCTGAATGTAACACTGCATTTCACAGTAGTGTGGTTTTACTTTAACCCTGTCCAATCAAATACTAATAATCAGCTGGTTTGTAGTCTCTGTGATGAGCCGTAGTACTACAACAACGGTAAACCTAAACCAAACCAAACCCCTCCACTGAGATCTGATCTTGATTTCTGACACACACACTGCAGATATCAGTTGGAGTGGGAGTTTTACCCACATCTAAGGATTTTTGCTCAGTCATACTATCATACCTTTAATCTAGTTTCTTCTGTGTTGATCACGTACTATCCAGGATACCTGCCAGCTGGTGTGTTTTCATGGATCAACATGGTAGAGAAACACTGCCACTTTACATGACATGCGTGATAACATCAAATCAATTTGAATCTTAGATACTGATGTCTTCACAGACCTTGTGCTCTGTTCATTTTCATTTCTTACCTGGTTTGTCCATCTGTCATCATTTTGCAACTTTAAGGCTTCAGTAACACTGACTTCATAAGAGGACTGTTGTTTCTGATGAACTCTTAAGGGAGTGAGTAAAACTGATTTACTCCTCTGTAAAGTCCAAGGTCACGTATTTATAGTTATTCTGAAAGCAAGCATTTATACTGTATTACTTTGTTTTTTATTTGTATCCAATTTCCCAGACCTGAAAAATATAATCCCTTATCCATAATCCACTTGTACAGCTTGTTTTCAAGGAGCTGTGTTCAAGGTAATGGAAAAAACACTTGCCAAACAGCTAGAGATTCAGAACCTTTCATAGGAATACACTGATATTGATAAAAAGCACAACCAAACATTGTACAGTAAAGTGTTACCTATTCCTGAAGAATGGTCTCCTATCGAACATTAATACCTCAGGTATAGCTAGCCACTCCTTTTCTTGCTTCATCTTACAGGGTTTCTTTTCTCTCCTGCAGGAAGACCCAAAGTGGGAATTCCCTCGGAAGAACTTAGTTCTGGGCAAGACTCTTGGAGAAGGAGAATTTGGAAAGGTCGTCAAGGCAACAGCATTCCGACTCAAGGGAAGGGCTGGCTACACCACTGTAGCAGTGAAAATGCTAAAAGGTACTTTTCCATCTGGGTCCGAAACAGTGTGAAAACTCTATGTTGTAGCCTCTGAATGGATTCTAGGAGGGGCTAGCTAGGGGCTAGCTAGGAGGGGCTGGCCAAAAACAACCAGTGTCACAGCATCTATTTCTTCAGCAGAATATACAGCATTCTGTATATTCTGACAGGTTTCTGACTTTAGGAGCTAGCATCACATCGATCCAAGTAATTTCCACAAGTAATTCTATTTCATTATGTTGCAAAATTATTTGCAACATAGCAAATGTATTTAATTTTGTTTGGCATTGATGGAAATATTGCAAGAGTGTGGTAAAGCTTTCAGAATGTTGTTTTTTTTTTTTTATGGTCTACCCAGTTTTCTTTGGCAGAGCTTTATAAATAAGTAATGTTATAATCACATCAAAAGCCAGAACAGACCTATTAAAGTTACTTTTCTGATTGAGGATTCTGTCAACTTTTATACTTTCTGATGTGCTTTTCAATTTCTAGGAGCTCTGCCAAACTTGCGTGAATAGCCCAGTGCTGTCTCCTGATGTCTTCAGTTTAACATAAGGCTTCAAATCTGGGGAAAACAAAGTAGCCTACAAAATGCTAAGTTGATAATGTGAGACCTTGAGCTCAACCATTCACTGCTGCTTATAAGCAAAAACATGTCATTATTGGAAAATGTTCTACTTCTTACTACTTTTTCTATTATGTGCAAGGTTTTAAAAAAAAAAACAAACCCAAACAAACCTACATCTCCTGCTGCTTGAAAGCGAAGATCCTGCATATCTCATAATTTTACTAAACAAATAAATGCATTATGAAGTGCGTGCCTGCATTTCAAGAAGTTCAGTGGAGAATAGGTCATATGGAAGAAGTAGAGGAACTAAGTTTTATTTTAGAAGTGAAAACTGGTTAACCATTATGCTTAATACTCAAGTAATGAGTAATGATCATTATCAATAAAATGGTCTTAGTCATTATTTCATTTCATATTTATTTGTGTACTTAATATCACTGCTTCTTCTAGCACATTTTCATCCATAACGTGTGACTCAGTTAAGATTCCAAGACAGTGGTAAAAAAATATTGCTTTTACCTGCAGGTAATTAATGTTCAGCTTTTGCTAGCTATTATGATGGAAGGACTTGACAGAATTGATAATGTGAAGGAGTAACCCTTTATTTTAAGCACCTTATTTTAATAAATTGGTCTGACATTTACAGTAATAATTCAGGCTCTAATAAATCTTTGTAATGTAAATTACATTGCAGATAGTCATCTGAAATTCCATTTTCCAACTTGACTGTGGAGAACATTTTGTCATTCTGCAAATATTTATCTGTTGTTGTTGGTTTAAGTTTTCAGTTGTCGTGTGTTAACAGTAGTATAAGAAACATTGCATTAGTCCACAGTAGGCTTTATAATGCTCTCAGGAGGTGTAAGAGTTACTTGGGGTCAGGCCAACATCACCCATTCTTTCCCTGTAACAGATGCAAAAGGGGTAATTTGTTCAAGTGTTAGGACTCTACACTGCCTCATCTTTAAAAGGGAATGGTGTTGTATACCAGTACGTTACTGGAGGAAGCATCTTGCATATCGCATAAAAGGTGTCTCCTGCCTGAGCTGTGTAGATGGGCACAGTCTCTGATTAAGAACAGACCCAGGTGGGACTTCCTACTTTGTCAGCTTGGCATTATGTACTGGGGATAGAACAAGATGCAGTAAGCAATCAGCTGAGCTAAAATGGTCTTGGAATTATGGATGGCGGTTTAAAGAAACAGAGAATTTTTTCAGCCCATTATTAATACTTCTCCCATATGAATTAAATCTGGTCTCCTGCATGGCCGCCTCCTTCATTACAAAAAAAACCCCAACCACTACATGAATAGATACTATTTGCAATTCCTAAAAACAAGAGGCATAAGGTTTCCATTTGTGCACTATCGAAGTTAGTTTTTCCAACAGACAAACAGGCATGGTATGTGGGGAGTTTTGTTCTGTTCTTGTACATGCTGCAGATCCAGAACTGGATAAATGGGACTTTCTCATAGGCATTAAGTTGATGTTCATTTTTGTTTTACAGAAATGCCTCTTTTTTGTAGTCCCTATCAGTAGTGAGAAACCATCCAATATTGTCTCCCTGGAGTAGAAGACTGAAGTGTGAGTGGAGGTTCAGACCATAAGATAACATATGGCAGATACAAACATATAGTAGAACAGAATATGAAATTGGCGTGACTATCTGTCAATGGTTTGGTCGAGGTAAACCAAGGTCCGGTGACGATAATACCCTTCCGCTATTCCAGCGGAAATAGGGGAAGGGAGAAAAGAATTCGTGAGACCTCTAAATGCTTTTTGGAAAAACTGAAACAAACTTTAATAACACAACAAACAGAAATATATCAAATAAAAAAGAAAACCAGTGGGGTATTGATGGTTTTGGGAAAGTGAGGGTTAAAACCACGGCAGGGTAAAGATGGCGACGGCCATGTGGCGGCAGTTACAAAGAAAACCCACGACAGTCAAAACGCTGCGGTAGTTCCCAAGCGGCAAAGGAATTTAGCTCCGGGGCACGCAGTTTCCGCGGCGACAGCGGCTTACCAAGGCTGCAGGGAGGTGAAAGCAGGGAGAAGCAGCTGTGGCGGCGAAAAGCCGCGAGCAGCAGCGGGCACGCGGTTCCTTTGCTGAGAAACAGCAGGGTGCAGGCAGCAGGCAGGCAGGCTCCGCTGGTCTCCGCGGCGGCTCGGCTGCGCATAAAAACTGAACCCAGCGCAGGCGCGGCACGGCTTTTAAAGCAGAAACGGCACGAAAATCGAACAGACCCGTGAAAACTTTTAACCAGTGAAAAATGGAGATGCAGCTGATGTCACATGGCAGGGAATACAATTGGTTAGTTTAAAGCAAACTTCCTTCTGATACAGGAGAAGTTGCTAAGCCATCACACTACTGCAAACTATTAGTGCACGTATTTAAAATGGATAGGTAAATAAATCCTTTGGTGCTTACAGCCTTTATGGAAAACATACAGAACAGTACCAAAGAGCAGAAGCTGAGCTTGTTTTTTATTAGTAAAGTTGACCACATACTTTTCAACTGCACAGTAATGACACTCTAGGAACCATCCAGGGAGGTTCTGTGTGTGTGAGAGATTAAGGATGAGATAGAAGAAGGGTTATCTTTGACCTAGGGTGCCTTTATGACTAGGAATCTCCTCCAAGCCCCAGTGCATTCAAAGAGGAAGTTTGTTAGTCAGAAGAATTCTGAAAAAACAAAATGCTTGAAAGACTAAGAAAGCCTCTAGGGGCTATAGATTGTCATATGTTTCCTACTAACATCAGTGAAATCTGCATACTTGTTTCCCAGTAAAATCAATCTGAAGTATATGTCTCGTTTGTGAACGCTAAATCTGGATGTGTGCTACAAGTGTAAGCCAGTTAATTAGTGGATTTTTACTCCATCAGAAAATGTATTTAGGAGGAAGAGGTCTTTATCATGGGAATAAAGTGAGTGAGTGAGTCTTTTTTTGTTTGATCAGCATAAAATCTTGGCTTTTGTATGCTTCTGAAGCTTCAACTGCACTGATTCACTGCAAAGAGTTGCTTTAGAATACCAGAAAAGGTCTGGAATAATTTCATGGCATCTACAAGAGGTTACAGACTCTGGTCCTGATTCCTTGCTGACCTACTCTTTCTGTAGTCATTTGTATGAGGGTAGAGTGATGATTAGAGGAGGTTTCAAAGCCACAACAGCAGCAGTCCCATTCACTTGGTTCTGATATGAATGACTGAAGGACAGTCATTCATGGAGTCATCATGGAGAAACTTCTTTCCTGTGGGAACGTACGGAGTTTTCCAACCTCTTGCTAATTCCAGGGGAAATGTTTGATCTCATATTTCTTATTTTCATATTACTCTTGAGTAATGCTTTCCTGACCACAACTGTGTTTTTGGACGTTTTCTGCAGAAAATGCTTCCCAGAGCGAACTGCGAGATCTACTGTCAGAGTTCAACCTTTTAAAACAGGTGAACCATCCTCATGTTATCAAACTTTATGGAGCCTGCAGTCAAGACGGTAAATATAAGAAGTTTGTTATTAAGATGAAAATGTCAAGCAAGGAAATAAAGAGCAATTAGTTGATGGATTTGGACCACTGCTTAATAATTGCTAAGCACTTTTTAAATTTGCTGCTGGCTGAAAAAATGAAGGACATATAAGAAAAGCATGTTTGAAGAGAAGGGAAAATCGCCATTGAGTGTAACTAAGCATTCTTCCTGTGGTATTCTTCAATACCCATTTTGATGCTAAAGCTCTTTTAAACTTAACCAATCTATTACCAGTTCTCCTCCAATCAATTTATTTTTTTGTATTGTATTGATGCTCAGTCAGTGTTTTCAAATATGGGTTATTTTTAAAGTTTAATGGAATTTTTTTTATTGCTGTTATTGTTCATACTGAAACAATGCTTTGAGGCCTGAGCCAGGGAGTGAGATCTCCCTTTGGAAAAAAAAAAAAAAAAAGGACAACTACAGATTTTTTTTGTAAAATTGTGGCTGGATAGTTAGATTTGTCTTTTCTGCCTCTGTCAAAAAATTACTGTCTCCTTCTTGTGAAATCGTTGCTAAACGCCACAGTCATTGAAAGGTGTATTTCAAGGAGGAAAATTTTCAGACACATGTATTATAAACTGCCAATGAAGCAACTGTTCATTGTGCTTAGGAGCTGATCAGAATTATTTCTGTTTGTTTAAACAAAGTTGCATGGCAATATCCTCTTTCTTTTGCATCTGTAATTACACAGTCTAGAATCATTTGCCTGTTGCAACCTCGGGCACAGGCCTGCCTTCTTTGCCCACCCAGTGCTGTTGCAGGTGGTGCTTTTAGTTTTGACAAAGAATATAATTCAAGACTGAGTAACTTCTGAGTCTTAGTAAGGTAATGATCCCATGGGGTGGCTTTTTTTTTTCCTTTTCAGTATAATGTATTTTTTTCATCCCAAAGGAAGTGAATTGTTTCTGAGTCACAGGCTTTTAATAAATATCAAGTTAATTCATTAGCGTATGAGGTGGGAGGGCTTTGATACAGCAGACAAATGTATTCAGCATTAAAGCACAGAGTGGGTATTATTCATGTAGGTAATGGGAAGCAGAAACTAACGGATTGAAATGTCAGAATGTTTCTAAGTGCTCTGAAAAGGCACCTTAAATACAACACTGGAATTGGCAGATAATTTGTAAGTTCAGTATTACACATGCCAGAATTTTTTTTTTAAGTTTCTCTAAGTTAGGTTGTTTCACAGACTTGATTTGTAAGGAGGTTGTCTCTTTTTCAGTCTCAAATTATCCAGATGAGGGAATTACAGGCAAAAGCCTGAATTCTGCTTTTGATCTCACTCACTCTGCATAGAGAATGTAAGCTAAAAATATTCTATGATTCCATGGCTGATTCAGTGCTTTCTACATAAAGGCCAGAGGTGTCTGGAGCCACTGACTGTTCAAAACAATATGTTGTTTAGCAGAGACTTTTTTTAAAAAAATTAAGTGGTTATCTGTTAATTGTTTACTTACCAGTGTATTTGTTTATTTCAGGCCCGCTGTATTTAATTGTGGAATACGCTAAATACGGCTCTTTGCGCAGTTTTCTCAGGGAAAGTCGAAAAGTAGGACCAAGCTATGTGGGCAGTGATGGCAACAGAAATTCAAGTTATTTAGATAACCCCGATGAGAGAGCCTTAACAATGGGAGATCTAATATCGTTTGCATGGCAGATATCACGAGGAATGCAGTACCTTGCAGAAATGAAGGTAGGGCAATGTAATAGTGATTTGAGAATGTCCTTGCGATAGATTGACATGTCAGTAGTCAGTTCCTTCACAAGAAACATAAACACTATTGTTGGTTTCTTCCAAAAGCTTGTCCATCGTGATTTAGCAGCCAGAAATGTATTGGTGGCAGAAGGGCGCAAAATGAAGATTTCTGATTTTGGCCTTTCCCGTGATGTATATGAAGAAGATTCCTATGTCAAGAGGAGCAAGGTACAGTGCATATTAAAAACAGCTGTGGAAATATTACCTAGTCAAGAGAATAAATTTATACTGCAAGACTTGAGCACAGAAGAAAAAGATAATAGCTATTTTTTGTTAACTTGGAATAATTCCCTATTCTAAAAAAATTAAAATTAAGATGAAGCAAAATTATGAACTTCATCAGTGGGTCAGTTATAATTATGTGTAAAGGATGTATCATATTTAAGACAGCATTACCTCCTCCTCCTCTTTTTGTTGACTTGTCAACAAAACCGATTCATTTCTAATATGTAAAAGTAAAAGAAGGGTCACTATGATGGTTAAGGCCTTGGAGAATCTGACATGCAAGGAGAGGCTACGAGAGCTGGATTTGTTTAGCTTGGAGAAAAGAGGGCAGAGGGGGAGCTTATTGATGTATATAAATACCTGATGAGAGGTAATAAAGCCAAAAGAGCCAGCTCTTTTCATTGTGGCCCCCTGGCAGGACAAGAGGCAATGGGAACTATTTTAAATACGAGAAATTCCACTTAAAGATAAGAAGAAACTTCATTATCAAAACAGTGATTGAACTCTGGAACAGGCTGCCCAGAGAATCTCCATCTCTGGAGATATTAAAAACCTGGCTGGAAATGGTCTCAAGAAATCTGCTGTGGCTGACCCTGGTCTGAGCAGAGGGGTCGAGTCCCTGCACACCTCAGCAGTTCTGTGGTCCCGTGAAAACTTGCAAGACGGTATGTCAACAGCAGGATGAAATCTAATGGTTTTTAAAAGGAATTGGCCAAATAGTCTGTAATAAATGATTTCTTTTTCTTAAGGCTAGATAGTTCACGTAGGATGTTTAAAAATAGTTTTGTTGATGTAAATACAGAAGAATGCCACCATTTTTCATTGCAGGAGCTTTTAACTATTAACCTTTTTACAGGTAGAGGGCAGCCCATTTTAAAATGAGGTGGGGCCTCTCTTATATCCAGTTCCTTTTGCACTGCTTGAAAACACAAACAAAACCCCCCATCATTCTTTTGTCTCCTTTTATAATTAAAAATATAAACAGAAGAACCCCAAGGAGCTGAAAAAAATGCAGACAATTTCTATAAAGATCCTCATTTCAGAAATTATTACATCTATGCAGAAGACTTGAAGCAAAGTCCTTTTACAAATACTTCCATATGTATGGAAGGTACCAAATCCTAATCAAAATGATACATCACACACAGGTCAGGGTAGACTAGGAGCTAATGGTACCTGCCAGAGGTTATTTAAAGCAATTCTATTTTGCCTGCCTCAGTGAATTATTGTAAGGTGCCTAGATACGTTTCTGTCTGCTCCCAGTGCTCATGGCGGGATTCAGCATACAGTAATGCTTCACCTGCAGGAATGTGCAAAGGAAATTTGATGGAAAGATGAGTTCCCCCTGAAAAAAAAAAACCACTTGAGTATAATAACTTTGAGATTAAAAGAATAAGTTAAGGCTTGTTCATTTATTCTTGTAAAAAATACTGTCAAATACTGCAAACCAAATCCTGCTTTCTGCCTGTTTGCATCCAACTGGAGCTCACATCAGCGGAACTTGTTCAAGTTAATCCCAGGCCAGACTCTGACTTTTGCTGACATGAGGTTCTATTGACTCTAAGACAAGTAGCTTTGGTTCAGTTCCCTCTATGACTGAACATGAAAGAGTCGTCAACAGAAATTTTTGTGTGTGAAAATTTTAGAATTTTATGAAAAGATTTCCATAAATACTGAGAATTTTCAATTTAGCTTTCACTATTTTTTCAAGGCAGTTTGTGTGAATTGCAAAGAAAAAATCTTTTAGAAAACATTATCATATGTAAAAGGGCTTTGCCTTGTTCATTCAGCTGTTTTCTGATGTATGTCTTTTACGTTGATCTGTAACAGTTGCTCTGTGTTTTAAGAATGATGCCTTTACGTAAAGGTGGTTTCATTTTATTTGACAGGATATTGATATACTGAACCGTTATTTGCTCCTTACTTTTGAGACACTCATCACTGTAGTATTATTCGGAGTCTAACAAGCATGTGTTAGCTTGCATAGAGCAACAGGGAAAAGAAAGAATTAAGAGGAAGGAAGAAGGCTATGTTTCAAATCCTGCTG
>NW_010428137.1:0-12578 GCF_000710305.1 Buceros rhinoceros silvestris | reverse complement strand
CTGCTGAAACACTTTTTGCATGTATATACTAATTTCATAAGAACAAAAAGGTATATGTATGCTAGAGATACTGTGAGGGTTATGAAACATTTTGGAAATTTTGCAAAGCTAGATTTTCGTTAATACCTGGGACAGATTTCTCAGATTTTATCAGTGAATTTCTCCCAGTGGAAAGTAGCAACTTCTAGATTAAATTTAGTAACCAGTAACCAAATATGACTGCCCAGGTACAGTTCTGAAGCTAAAGGTATCTTAACACTTAGGCGCTTCCATTTATGCATCATCCCTGATATAAATGACATAGCTCTTCCCCTTTAATCATCATTCCCCATCATTTATGCATTTCCACATTTTCCCAAAGCAATGGGAAGACAGACATTCGTGTTTGAAGAATTAACTCTTTGGATGAAGCTCTTTAAGAGAAGAGTTGAGTTTATCTGACTTAACTGGTGACCATCAGGAAAGAAACACCATCTTACTGTACATAATTAGATGGAATGAAATGAACGAGTGATTTTTAAAATCTCTTACAATGGTTCTCACTGTTTTTCTTATGATATGCCAAATCATTCAATCCATTGAAAAATGTTAGAGTGGTTTCCCTCTTGGAAACTTGATTTCTGACTAGTAATTACACTCCTGCTTTTTTTCCTCCCAGGGTCGGATACCTGTTAAATGGATGGCCATAGAGTCCCTATTTGATCATATCTATACAACACAAAGTGATGTGTAAGTGTAAATTCTGTCGTTCTTTATGGCTGATGTGCTTGTTTAAGGAGGTGAGGGAGAAAGCACAACAAGGTACATAGTAGCCAAAGCTGCTGTTGTTGAATTAAATGTTAAGAAAAGATTATTAGAGTTATTTAGGCATGTAATTCCTATTGAAATCAGCAAGGGTAGGTTCAAGAGTTCATCGTCTGTTCACATGACATGGTTGTCTTTTGAATATATAGACACAAATTATTAGTCTTTGCGAAAGATAATAGTCGTACTCAAACTTTCCTGTTCATCACTTGTCTGTAACACTTCCTGGCAGATGAGGGATTGGGTGGGAAGAAAGGAAGAAGAATTTAATGCCTGGCATCACTCCTATTGAAATCAATGACAGAACTCCAATTAATTTTAATGACAGCCAGCTCAGACCTTAGGGGAATAGCCAGCTTCCAGTGCCAAGATGCAGGATCATTTGCATGATTAGGGAAATGGAGATCCTGAAGATCCTGTCTCCACTAGTGATGATTAGGTGGCAAAGCAACCATAGCTAAGCTGTTTTCATGTCTGGTAAGCAAGGAGCCAGGCAGAGTGTTTGTATACATTTAACTTAGGATCAGGTACTTTCATTTCTTTCCTTCTGGGATAAGTGATGCTTGTGACCAGTCGCTAGGCAAACACTGTAAAAATAAGCCCCCCCTTCAAACCGTGACAAGCTGAAAAACCTCTAAGGGACTGCAGAAGCAGCTGTATTTATGCCTGATTTTCTGCTAGGTAGTATTTCAAGTTTCTTGAAAGATATTCTGACTAAAGTAATGTTTTCATTAAACTGAAGTGAAGTAAAACATATGAATCTCAATGACATTGCTCTTTGGGGACAACCCTTTGATACTAGCAGTGTGTGTAAATAGGAACCTTTTGATTTGTACTTCACTTTTTACTCTCTGCAAGTCAGAGCAGTTTTAGTGAAACAAGGTATTACACTTTCCTTGGAAGTGCCTTACAAAATGAATTTCCAAAATATTTTTATCTACTTTGTTTTACTTGGAGTAAGAAAACAGAAAAGATTGGGGTAATTCTCAAGTGAATGTCACTTTTACTTAGGTCTGCTTACAAGTGTTTCTGGGTCTCTTTTTATCCTCAGAATTCTCTGTTGTGCTAACGTGCTTCTCTACAGTGACTTTTCTCAGAGAATTGTTAAAATTCTCTTAAAAACTTCTTAGCGTATTTTTAATTACTTAATTTTCTGCAAAACAGACTTTTCACTATGGTTCTGGGCCAGAACTGATTCCAATGTTGTGTAACTGCCTCTTCTTTGATCATTGATTGATCTTCTGGATGCAGTATCATTCCTCCCTGCTTGTTTTTCTGATGGGCTGTTCTTAAACCCAGAAGCCCGTCTCTTGTACGTGATACACCACCACAGAGAGATTGACCAGCTGGCATCAAGCAAGCTAGCTCAGAGCCCTGGGCTGCATGCTGGCACTGTGTAGCTTTACTGCTTCCCAGATCTGGATGAGCATCCCTGTGTAAAGCCATGCTGATTTACCAGCTTTCTTGGAGGTGCATTGGGTATTCTTAACAGGGCACTGCACTGTGCTTTGTAGGTCCACTTCAATACAATGGCATAAAAGGTTTGAATATCTGCCACGCTTACACATTGCCTTTTACTCATTGGTGAGGTCACCTTCACTATTCATGTCATTATACATGGAGTAATCTGAGAGTGTTACATAGCAGCTCTTAATTCAGCCAAATCCCTACAGAACAGTACTGAGACACACAGAGAGAGCTGAAAAACAAATACTCTCCAGAGCTAAATTTCACAAGTGGCATTCTAACAGCAGCAAACTGATAAAGTACTTTTCTGCAGCATTGACTGTTATTTTAGATAACTACACTCACTAAAAATATTATTTTATGAATATTCTTTCTTGCTTGTGGTGATACCATTGTATTTTAGGTGAACATATATATTAATATACTCAACACATTCCAAAATGCTCTTTTTTCTGATACTCTGTGCTTCTATTTTCCAGCCTCTTCCTTCTGAAGCCTTTCTGTATAGTTAGTGGTTAGCAGTGCTTAATAAGCAGTACCACTTGCCAGCACTTACAAAATCTGGTTTTTTGCTTCAGAGGGTTGATGACATCAGTGGGAAGCTAGCCTACTATCTTCCTCTTCACATTTTTCTTTCCTGGCTTTTTCTGATCACATCTATATTCAACAGTAAACATAGCACAGTGGAAAACTTTTCATCTTTCATTTCATAGTACTTAATCTGTATAATGATTTGAAAGCATTGCAGCACTCTAAAGCATTCTATTCTAATATGCCCAATTACTAAAGAAATTTAATCAAGAAATTACTCATCTGACCCCTTCTTCCATACTCTGTAAAATTCCTCTTGAGCAGAAGTGGATTTTAAAACTACACTACAAAGTTTATTTGAACGGACAGAATGATAACCTGATGGCAGAGCACAACTGGTTCAAAAAGGGAATAAAGCGGTATATTAATAAAGTATATGTAATTGCTATAAATACTCATTAACTTTAAAGAATGTGCAGAGTCACTAAAAATTAATTCTCCCTAATGAATGGCATTAGGGAGAAAAACAGAAGCATATGACTTAAGACTGTGAGACTCACTTTGGCTTCTCTGCCCCTTTTGAACATTTTATTTCTGTACTTTTGGGGTTACCATTGTTCTTTAAAAAAGTGAGAAGCATAGGTAGAATGTAGTCAGACAGGAGGTGACATTTGTGGCTGACATTTTGAGATGGAATTTTCAAAGGGAATTAGACACGACTGTTTGGTTTGACATTAGGTGTGTAACACCTCCTAATACCTTCTTAAAAGTGGAGTTTTCACAGAAATTACCCAATGATGAGGGCACAAAAGGAAACAATTTTCATAAAATGTATATAATTTGATTCCAGATCGAGTACCCCCTCTGAGTGAAACAGTGTTGGCTTGTTTCCTTCATATTGAACATCAAAATTTTGGCAGTTCTGTCAGTTGAGCAGATTTGGAGTAATTTGTAGCTTCATGTCTTGAAAAAAACCTTCCACGAAGGAAGAAAAATATCTCCGCCTCTCTTCTCCCGGCCTGCCCTCCAAAAATGGAATGGTTTAATCTATCTAAATATTTCCAACCCATTGAGCAAGGTCTTTTTATTTGAGCTCGCCAGTAAAGTAGGTTTCTGTTCTTTTCAGAAAACAGTTTATTCTGTCTTCTGTTCTATGTTAAGCTATATTTTAGGCATTGGGTATTATCCGAATAAATTCTTTCCTCTTTGTTCATCAACCCTAGGAAGAAAATTAAATCCCGAATCACTGAAATGGTCCAATAGACCAGTTGAAATCAAAGGTGTTTCTTATGATTGAAATAAACACATAGTGCATACAAAGAAACACAATCTCATAGTCAAGACACAAAACCAGCTCCCTGTTGAGCCAGCCTCAATTAGACAATAATTTAGACAATTATTTCTGAAAGGGACTATAAGGGCTAATTAGGAAGGTCAGACTCCCTCTGTAGCCAGAGGAAAAAGAGAGGCATCTCCAGGAGCACTGTACTAAAGAAGAGCGAGCCTTTGAACGGGATCACCAGGGGAAGCTCTTTTCTCTTTCTGCTGTCTAGAGAAGATGGGCTTTCCCAGGATACAGTTAGCTACTGTCAATGGATGAAAGAGGGGTATCCCTTATCACTGCTGACTTGGTTGCTAAACTTCTAATGGATAGTATCTGGGAACAAGGATGGCCCCATATGCATCTGTTGGGCCAGCGTCTCTGGCGCAGCAATGTTTTGAATTTGTTTGGGTTCTCAAAACACTACTGGTAGATTTGCTTGATGAAAGTCACACTAAGCTCTTGAAACCTACCACTCTCAAAAAAAGCTCATTTTCTCTTTTTCAGATGGTCATTTGGAGTTCTGCTATGGGAGATTGTAACTTTGGGAGGCAATCCCTACCCAGGCATTGCTCCTGAAAGACTCTTTAACCTCCTGAAAACAGGCTATAGAATGGAGAGACCAGAAAACTGCAGTGAAGAAATGTAAGTAGCTCCTGATCTGATTAGTCATAAACCATCTCTTGAATAAATACATTTTTAAAAAAGGTTTAAATAAATACCACATAAATACTATTTTGTATATCTCAGAGAATGTAATGAAATTAGTGAACAGTAAAGTGCAGGAAAAGAACTGCCCACAGAATGCTTGCAGCTACATCCAAAATAATCTTTAAGGAATTGAATAGCATGCTTGTCAAACAATTAAAAGAGTTTGAATATTCAAAACTTTTGAGAGTGGAGGGAGGAGGATAATTTCATAAAACACAGTGGTAGCTGAAGTATTCAAGAAAATGTTTCAGTACTTTTCTGCAAATGAAATAGATGTTCCATTCACAATTATCCTGGCATTACACAGAAGACACGATACCTTGATCCAGAAATCTATACCCTGGAAGACACAGGAAGACTTGATAAGCCCATGGCAATTTATTTTCTCTTTGGAGACAGTTAATATTTTTTTGCCTGATTTGTTAAAACACTCTTAATGTGACATATCTTCTCTCCGTGGTTATTCCATGGCATTTGGAATTGGAGATGAGATATGATTTTATGTTCGGCTGGCGAATCCAGTAATGGTCAGGGTGTTTTGTGGGGTTTTGTGGGGTTTTTTGGTTTGGCTTGGTTTTTTTGTTTGTTTTGTTTCGGTGGGGGTTTTTTTAGAAAATCACCCAGCTATAACCACTTTTGACTGATTTTTCAATATAAAAGATGCTTTGGCCATATCTGGGCTGAGAAAATACAGAATAAATAATACAATTTTTTTCAATACCATATACAGAGAAAAAACATCAAGGGCTTCTGAATTTAGGGGAGGGCAGAAGTGTCACTGGCAAATATCCTCTAGCAAATACTTAAAATGTTTGTTTGTTTGTTTCATCTCAACAGAGAAATAAGACTTCATTCCTCAAATATGTATCATTGATAATTATTACATTAGTCAAGCTGACCATGTCTGAGTTTATTTTTTCATTCAAGCCACATCTTGGTTTTCTGACTGCTTCAGACTTTTTTTTTGTTTTGTTTTACTCAGAAATTTTGCTTTTGCTTTTGAGAGCCCACTTTAAGGACCACTTCTCTTAAATTGCATTCTCTGCTTTACCCAGACAAGTAAGAGAAAGATCATGGATGAGGGAAAAAAATTGCAATGTTTTTCAGTAGCATTTGGTAGCTCTTGTAGCCAACTATTTCCACAATTGGAGCACTTTTGTGACTAAATCATTTTAGTCCTGAAAACACCTGAGCTAGAAAAATAACATGAACTGCACAGATTTACATGTGGAGAGTTACACATACAGAACTTGGCCAACGTCTGATAGTCGCTCAACTATAAAACTTTAATTCTGCTCCCTTTTGTTTCCATGCTGTACTCTATAGAAGGCAGTTAAGAGACAGAGTAAGAACAGATATAATAAAAAGAACAGTAATAGAAGTAATCGAAGAATGTTAGTTTGTGCAAGTAGTCTTAGGTTAGACTTCACTTGGAAGAAAGGTTTACAGAAGCTCTTCAGGATTTATGAAAATAAGGAACAAAATTGTGCTCTGATATAACAGTTTTCAAATTGAAAGATGCACATCAGTGATTATAATACAAATTTCCTTGAAGTCATATGCAAACAAAATCCATTAGAAATCTGATGCTGTACACACATAAGGTGGCCCTTTTGAGAAAATGAAAATAATAATACAGACCTCCAAGGACAGCCAAGTGCACCATCATTTAAACTTAGAAAGACTCATGAAAATAAAAGCCCATTCTTGTGAATGTCTTGTTGATTCCAGGGTATGTTGAACAGAACACACAACAAAGATTGCTGTACTTGTGGATGGCCGTCATGCCACAGTTCAACTTCAGTATGATAAATTAATTGAGCAGAAACATGACCCACTTCTAACAATTTTGGGGGTTTTTTTCACTTTGCGGTGGGTCACAGGTACAACCTGATGTTGCGCTGTTGGAAGCAAGAACCCGATAAAAGACCAACATTTGCTGAAATCAGCAAGGAACTAGAGAAAATGATGGTGAAGAGTAGGGTAAGTGTGGGAAAACATGAGTTTTTGAAAAATTTTGTGATCATCTGAGTTTGAATATACAGAATTAACAATTTTTTTTTAAGTAATTTACTATTTATTAACTTTTGAAGCATTTACATATCTAGTTTCTTCCAAATGCATCCAGCTTTTCGGATGCAGTACTACTTCATATAGTGGCTTTGGTGACTTCAACGCTAAATAGAGATGAGTTATCCTTAATCTGTCTAGCTTCCTAAAAAACACCACCACCACCAACCAATAAAAACCAAACAAACCCAAACTGTGAAAAGTTACTCCTGAATAAATAACCCTAGGAAGCGTAGAACTAGAAGAATGCAGTATTTCATTGAATCTGATTTAGTTATATGATGATAGCAACAGAGACATGAAAGCTGTATGGTTCCAACATTGAGTTACTTTAAACCTATTGCATCCTGTATAGAGTTTCTTTGAATGGCTGCTGAGGTCTGAAAATAAGTCCAAGCTGCATATATTTATAAAATGTATATGCACCTACTTGCACGTAAACAAGTGTTTACTTGCATGTAAACACTGCTATATATGGGAAATGAAAAACAGAGAAAATACGCTACCATCACCAAATTTGAGAATGTGATGGCATTTACATTGCACGCAGAAAGGACTAATAAACAAATGGGAACAATTTGGTTCAGAATGCAAATGTAAAAATAAGTTATAAATTTAAAATGGCAGCCACTAATAGCTGATGAGAATCAGTATGCAAATGATCAGCCTGTCCAGTGACAGACTTGTAATACAGAGGCTGGCAAGTTTTTTCTTAAATTTTCATCGTAGTTAAAACCAAAGCAAATCCAAAATAAAGCTTGACAAACTAGTCATTTTTCTCCTTGCCCTTCTGAATGAAAAATTCTGAAGATTTTTACATTTATAAAATTGGGTAACCTTTGTCTGTTTAATTTCAACGAATTTCTAAAGGAAAAGCCATTTTTCAAGGAAAAAGTGTATTTCAGATTGAAAATGTTGAAAATGAAAATTTTCAACATTTGACATTTTGAAATTGAAAATGAAAATGTCAATTTCAGTTGAAAATTTGTTTTTTGCATTAAAGCAATTCAGTGGCATAAATTAAAACCTATGAATACTATGGTTTACCTAAGTATTTAGTTGTAGAACAGCAGCAAAAGCTTTATGTGGCAATATTTACACAGTTAATTCTATATGTGATTGTGTAATAGCTTTGTAAAATGATGACAAGTTCTGAGTACTTTATCCCTTAAGTATGCATATGTATCTATATAGATATTTCAGTCAGGTGTAACAAAGCTGAAGGTCAAACAAATCAGTTAGCACAGCCCTTTAACTTCTTGCTTATTTTACTGATGTGCAGAATTAAGTAAGGGAAGTATTAATATGTCTCTGGCAAGTCTAAGAGTCCTGGCAAATCGGATACTTCCAAAGGTGCTATGGTTGCAGAAAGGGAGAGCCTACTCGGATGCCAAAGGTACTATCAAAAGCCAAATGCACTGGGGTCTGTAGTTACTTGTTTTAAAGAAAGCAGATGCACAGTTAGCCTTTATAGCCAAACAGTAACACTGCCAATACAGTAACAGTACGTTAACCCAGCTTTTTCTGTGTTCACCTCTTAGGACTACTTAGACCTTGCAGCTTCCACACCTTCTGATTCATTACTTTATGATGATGGGCTCTCAGAAGAGGAGACACCACTCGTGGACTGTAATAATGCTCCCCTCCCTCGAACCCTCCCTTCCACATGGATTGAAAACAAACTCTATGGTAGAATTTCACATGCATTTACTAGATTCTAGCAACGAAAAAAAAAAAGATTTAAACATTTTCTTCTGCACTGTTCTCAGACTCTGTATAACCCCATTACAGTGTTTCTTGTCTGAATGAAGCCAATCAAAATATGCTTGGAAGCTTCTTTTAGTTTTGTTTTGGGTTTTTTGTTTTTGTTTTTTCTTTTGGTAAATGTCAAAGTTTGCATCAGGATCATCCTTTAGTCATTTGCAGCTGTGTTTAAAATAAACATTTTAAAAGGATGTGAAAATAAGTAAAATGACTAGATATCATACAGTAAAAGAAAAAATATCAGGGAAGTATTCTCAGGGGAAAATACAAAATGCTTATGAGTATCTGATTCAACTTTTCTGTTGGGGGATGCTAGGAACAATTTAAAGTATGTTAGATTCTGCAGCTCTAATTTAAGCAGTAGACTTTTTTTTTAAATACTGGGGTTTTGCAGTAGCTCAAAGAGAGCACCCATCATGCATCAACCCACATTATTTGTTTATCAAGATGGATTTCTAAACTTTAGCTGCTGTTAATGCATTCTGGACCCATATGCTGAAACGTCTATTTAATGTATCATAGAATGAAACCAGAGTATTATACACAGAAGGTAGAAATACTGTATATAATTATTATATACAGACTAAATCAACATGTAAAGTCCTTTAAAACTGAATTAACAACGTCCATTTTGAAAATACACTCAGCTGTTTTCACGTCCTTTGATTTATTATGAAATTGTCAGTACTAAACCTTGATTGAATGATGTAGCAAGTGTTTTTAAAAAGAACATATGCTTTCATATTGTGATGGTGAGATGGACAGTAAAAATGGTTCTTGCCAAAACTCCTACATTTTGTGTCCTGATTAAATATTCGACATGTTTTTAGATATTTACTAATATCACGGATATTTTTTTTCAAGCTGTATGACTTTTGAAAAGTTGGCTCTTTTAGCACAGAAGTTGCTATTAGTACATGGCTTTGGGTCTATACCCTAGCTATAATTTTCTTTATAGGTTCCCCAACTCACATTCATCTTGTGACACTTAGTGGCTAGATTGTTAAAAAGAACGCAGTTACAGAAAAAGTTGCCACTGAGGTTGACAGCTGATGCTGAATGCTTAATAAGTAAAAAAGTCAGATTTCTGTTTTTGAAAGTCTTAACTCTGGTATGGTTCTCTGCTTGTACAGCTGGATCAACATGGTGCTAAGCACTCTGCTTGAATTTTGGTGATCACTGGTGCCTAAACTGGACTCGGTGAAAATAATTACGTGCCTGGAATACCCATTTAAATGGTGAATCAAGACAAGAGTGCTCAGGACTTTGTTGGACTTTACTCAGTTGTGCTCCTGGAATTCCCTAGAATTAAGGAGGGAAACCCTGTTGAGGGTGTGAGCTTCCCCAAAACTTCACTGAAGCTAAAGAAAAGGTGCCCATTTAAGTAAATGGAAATACTCTCAGTCATTGGAATGGATTTTGCATCCTGTCCCAAGTAGGTTTATTCTTGGAGCACTTCCTGTACAGCAAGAACTTCCTTTTGCAAAGCAATATATTGCCACATGATTGTTAAAAAAAAAAAAATTACAGAAAGTTGTAAGCTCATCAGAATAAAAAATATTAGCTTTTTATTATGCACATGTGCACGCACACATACAATTTTTTATCAAGTAAGCACTTTATTTTTTCTGGGTTTTTGCCTACATCTGAATTTTGCTTCAGGGATTTCTAAACATCATTTATATGAAATAATTTGAGACAAAATCCAGTGGACTGGCTTAAAATGTTGAAGGGAGTTTTGCCAAGGGCCTTACTGTCTGCACATGAAGTTATGGTTCTTCAGTGCAGAAAAAATTATCTGTTTTCATTTTTAGGCATGTCATACCCGAACTGGCCTGAGGAGAGCCCCGTTCCACTCACAAGATTCGATGGCACTAACTCTGTGTTTTCAAGATATGCAAATGATAGTGTATATGCTAACTGGATGGTTTCGCACTCAGCGGCAAAATTTATGGACAAGTTTGATAGCTAAAATTTTCTTTGTGAAAGGTAATGGACTTTGAGGGGAACAAAGGTGCAAAGAATGGAAAGTCCATTGTCTCATTCTTTGTACAATCAAGAACTAACTTTTCAATTGGCAAACCCTTTTATTGGTAGTTTCTAAAATGTGTTATTCATGCTGAAAGACTATAATTGGTGATATCCCCTTTCAGAAAACTTACCAAGCTGGATAAGAGTTGTAGTTCCAGTATTACTACCTAGATTGCCATTTTGCACATGGTTCCATTTGGCAACTTCTTACTGCAAATGGCCTTGCACTTCATTCTTGCTGGTGTTTTAGACGAACCATCCTATGTTACAGCTTTCTTGGATGGAAAAATGTACTTGAACTGCTACTCTTATAGTGGCTGTTGGCATATGACCACTTGATCTAAGCAGGAAGCACAAAAAATATCTGGAAGGGATGGGGGGAAATAGACTCTCAAATTACTGAGCTTGCTATCAAATAAGAAGTGTTACGATGATGTTGGCGCTAATGAAGCCTGTATATTGACTTGGAAGCAAACATTGCATAACTCAACAGAGGACTTAAGATTCAACATTAGAAGTCTTGTAAAATGTATTGTCGTACTGAGAGTTTGTTCTCCTAGTCTTCACTTCTCTTACCTTTAGCACAATGGAGATAAATTTGATACTTGATAAGCTCTATAGACTGATGGCAATCAAGAGTGTTCATCTGACAAAATTTAGTTTCCATCACCTACATCTTACTAATGTTAAAAATGTACAGTCTTGTACAATCACAATTCCTCTTATGAGTTAAAAAAAAAAACTATACAGGATTTTAAAATTGAATTCAAGTAAAGGGATTTTGTTTGCAGTCATGTTCAGTGGGCTGGAGTCCTCCTCTCAGCTCCAAGTATACACTGCCACACACAGGATGCTGCCATGACATAACTCCAGTTAAACCTATTACCTTTAAAGTCGTGAGTAAACAACACTTGCACAGCAAAATTGGTCTAAAACTCTACTGTTAAGGAAACTATACAAGGAAAATGTCACTAGAACCTGTTAAGGTGAAATATAAAAATACTGTGCTTACAACAATGACTTTAATTGAGAGAACAATCAGACTGTGGGTCATGTGTTCTATGTGGAAGAGTAGATGAACAGCACTACTTTTGTCTTTATTTCTAGTCTAATACGGTTAAAGATAACTTTTTGTTTGCTGCAAATGTTGGGTCCTAAATCCCAAGTGACTCGTTGTTAGCGTTGTGACGGTTATCCTAAATAATCTGATTCTACCAAAGCTTGCTCCTGTGACTTACAATCCAATTTAGCTGTTTTCAGATGTTGTTTTGTATATCAACTTTGTTTCCATTAAAGTCTGTGATTTCAGAAACAAGAGTCAGACTGCCAGAACACGAGCATAGATTTTAATTTTACAAAAGGCGGGATACAGCTTCACTGTTAGATATACTTGATCCTATCCTGGTTTTGGACAAGCACTAAGCAGAATGACTTTTCCTTTGTAAAAACATGCTGTGTTGTGTAATGCTTATGTGCAGTAAACAGATTTAGCTATGCATACAGAAGGGGTTTAGCTGTGATGTAATGCTGATCTTCACTGACATGACAAAACTGTCAGAATGCATACTTTTAAAACAAATGGCACTGAAAATTAAGCCCATTATATGGGCTTTTTTTTCTATTGAGAGATCTGTAGAAAAGGAGAGAAAAACGGCACTTGTAGTAAATTTTTGCTTTCTGCACTCCTTTTCCTGTATTTTATGTCTGTAAATGGGAATTTTTCTATCTGCCATGGGCAATCAAACAATCAAGATTTTGGGGTTTGGGAGGGTTTTTTTACGCCTCTTTAAATTGTACGCTGCACATTGCCCAGTAGTATAGGGATATGGTCAGGAAGGCCAGAGGCGGAGCTGGAGCTGAACTTGGCAAGGCACACAAA